>NW_027460893.1:687500-735000 GCF_037038515.1 Microtus pennsylvanicus | reverse complement strand
CTGAATATTAAATCATTAAAACTCTTCAAATAAATAAAAAGCAATTCCATTTCTCTCTCTCTCTCTTTCTCACCATATACCAGCACATCTGAACTGACTGCAACATACAAAAGAAGAAGAAACACGGAAAGAAGACATCCCTGCTGGACAGGATCTGAGATGAGAATAAATTCATCGAATGGCTGCCAACAGCATTTCATTGAGAAGAGATTCCACATTTTATGCTGTACAGTTACTTAGTTAGATAGATAGATAAAGAGAGGCCTGTGAACTGGGGTGGGCTGTGGCTTCTCAGGTCACCTCAGGTCAGGGAGGGGCTGAGGAGTGTCCCATTGGCCTTGACAATAGGCAGGAGTCAGAGGTTAATGTCAGGGCAGGGCCTGAGAGTTCCTCAAAGGGAATGAATGGAGACCCTTGCTTACCTAAGAAATGCCTGACCTTGGAAAAGGACTTGTGGAAAGCGGGCCCTTGAAACTGTGGTTTCACGTCTTACTAGAAAGCTCCCTCTTGGAAGGGAAAGTCATCGTGATATCTTACTCTTTTCCCAAGGATACCCTACCTACCATTCTGATCATTCTTACTGAATTAAGTCTTCCACTGCAAATAAATAAATAAATAAATAATAAATGAAGTGGGTGAGTGAGTGAGTGAGTGAGTAAGTAAGTAAGTAAGTAAGTAAACAAGCAAATACGTGGATGGACAAATAAATACAAAGTTTGCTGTTGTTGACTGACTTTTGATTTCATAATGAATCTCTCTCTCTCTCTCTCTCTCACACACACACACACACACACACGCACACTAAATATACAATAAAAGGAAGCATAACACCTTTACTCAGGGGGCAGAGTGAACTCTGAAAGTTTTCCAGGCGGGGGGGGGGGAGAGACAGAATATAAGAACAAAATGAGAAACAAGGAAAAATAGTGTTGGCTGGCTGGCCGGCTTTCAGTTCCCTGACAGAAATGAGCACATTGTGGAGGAAACACAAAGTTGTTACACTATGTGGGTGTGATGAGGAGAGATTGTGAGTGAGTGTCCTGTCAGAACAAAGTTAGTCCCATAGTTGATGAAATTCATTATCCCAAAACTTCAGCAGAATATATCCCAAGTTTGCAAATGTGTGATCAGCTTGTGACAGGTTGGGCTGGAGATGCTGAGAACTGGGGAGCCCTCAATGCAAGAGCAGACACTCATTCCCATGAAGAGGGAGAGAGGGAGGGAGGGAGGGAGGGATCATTCATTCCTATACTCAAGTTTAAAGAAAGATGAGTGGCTATCTATGGAGAGACCACTCACAGATATGAAAAATCATTTCCTAAAAATCAAATTTCTCAGTCAGTATGCAACTGCTATGGTGCTTCTCCTAGATAGAGCAAAACACACAAACAAACTGATTCCTTGATCTAGAGCCACAGTGCACATGCTGTGGAAAAGGGGACATGGCCAACTTGAATCACAATATTCATCAGAGCATGAAAAGAGCGTAAAAAGGACACAGAGGAGAGATAATTGTGGTCCTTCCTTCCTCCCTCCCTCCCTCCCTCCCTCCCTCCCTCCCTCCTTCCCTCAGGAAGTGACTGACAGATGAGACTTTGTCCAAGCAGGTTCTGTCTGAAATACCAGACTTGAGTTTCCCCCTCTGTGGGTATTAGCTAATCAGTCCTCCCTTCTTTCTGTAGGAAGGTGGTGCATGTCTCTCAGAACTTACCTGGTTTCCTCTGCACCAGGTGAACCAGGGAAAAGCTTTCTAAGCCTTATTCAGACCCATAGAGGCTGCGCTGTGTGTGACTTCAGAGACCTCAGGGAGTATAGGGGTGGGTGGGTGCTTGATGCTTCAGACTCATGTCATTGAAGGACATAACATAGTCTGGATTCACAGAGATTCACAACACAGAGCCATTGTCACTTACTAACAGCTCAGGACACCCAGAGCTAACAAGAAATTGCAGTCTCAGCCGGGCTTTAATCACAGCACACACACAGATCTCTGTGAATTCAAAGATGGCCTGATTTACAGAGTGAGTTTTAGGACAGCCCAAGATACACAAACAAACCCTTTCTTGAAAAACAAAGCAAAACAGCAAAAGAAAGAAAGACAAGGAAAAAGAAAAAAATGGCAGTCTCTTTCCACTCTCTCCTCCATTGGCTCTTAAAGAGCTCTCAAGCTGAACTGGAGACCATGGTGTCACTCAAAACTGGGAAGCCAGAAACCTTAGGGTGGTCACAGGAGTCGGACGGACTGCAGCACTTGATGCCTCAACCCTGCTAATGGCTGTGATATAAGGCATGGTAAAATGCGGGCTTTGGCAGAGCACTACTCCCCTTTCTCTATTATTATTGCTACACAACGAAAAGGACCGGGGGGGGGGTGTGATGATGTGCAGTCAGTGCTGGTATTGAAATCTCACTGACTCCTTCCGCACTCCTTGTCAATTCCCGACTTTGTCAAATCAACTATCGTGAATCTTTGATGTGGGTTGGCCCTTTAGGAACTCAGAGAAACAAGACAGACAGACCTGTTTCATCCCAGAAACCTCCCAGTTCCTGAGCCCTAGCCCTGGAAGTCTCAAAGCCATCACATCCAGAAATCTCTCTAGTCCCTGCTAGTGGTGAACTCACTTCGTCTTCCCCAGGACCACTAATTATTTCTCCATGTTTTCCTGTGAGATCTGAGGCCAGCTTTCTTCTTCCTCCCTCTGGCCTCTCCACGAACGATCTCCATTCTCTAGACAACATGTCTAGAACCGAGTCTTATAGGCACCGAGAGAGTGTGTCTTGAGGGCAGTTGGCGTTTCTAGGACACGAGTGACATCACAAAATTCCGAGAGCTCTCTGGGATACCGTGGAATTTCCAGAGAAGGGACTGCTGATGTCGTGAGGCACGGCCTTTACCTCCTTGCTGATATTTCTCCCCGAACTGACCGACCGACCGACCGACCGACCAACCGGAACCTGAGGTTTCCTTTCCAGGAGTCTCTCCTCCGACACAGAGGGAGCCATTCAGGATTTCCTCCTTCCAAAACCAGAAATTTCTCTCTGCTTCATTAATATCTTCTCACTACTTCCTGAACCCATGGGGAGTTAGTTAGTTGAACACTCACTTTTTTCATGAATGACCCTTCCTCCCTCTCCTGAACATCTCATATTACTGATTCATACTCAGTAAAACAGTAATATGAGAAATTAGGCCAGGAGGACATGGAAGATGAGTGTTAGGAGCCAATTTCCTCCTAAAATCATTACAGGAACCATCACCCTGGGGAGTCTGCAGAGAACCCCACACCCCTAATTGTGTTAAGAATGGTTCTATTGACAGAGCCTACCCCACACCCAAACTGGCTGTTAATGAGAGCTATCTGTTAGCGGAACCCACCCCACATTCCAAACTATCTAGGGAGCTAGGTGTGTCAACTTCCAGGCCTCCAGTGACCTGACTGAAGATAACCTCCTGCCTACGTGACCAACGAGGACCATGTGACCAACGTGAACCACGCAGCAGGAGCCCAGAACCCTGTGCCCATCCCCCAACTCCTTGCCCTATAAAAGGTTGTATCTCGTCCCTAATAAACGGAGGCTCTGACAAACTTTGCATGGCCTTCTTCCTGTCTCCTAGCCCATATCTTCCAGGTAGTGCCTCTCCGGGACCCTGGAATAACTGAACCGCCAGGCGGGCTACTAACCCTAGACTAAGTAGCCCGCCAAGGCAATCTACAGTGGCGCCCGAACCAGCGACGCGGAGCACGGTCAACTATCGGACGACAACGCGCGGTCCCGGGACAACAAGAAGAAAACAAAGGTTCTGTGGCTGTAGAACTCGGACAGATCTGCAGGACAAGGTAGGCGCAGGCTCACCGTCGTCCAAAAAGATATGGGACTTTCAAGGGAAGAGAAATTCATACAGTAATCAATCACTCAGGGAGAGAGGAGTAAGAGTCAAAAACAAAGATTCATGTGTTTGCTTCATGTGTTTGCCTTATGTGTTTGCTTGCGGACTCAAAAGTGAGTCCCTCGAGATGCGAGAAGTTAGGGTACAATCCACACAGCTATGCCTGCCAAGCAGGCTGGCTGCTAGGGCTAGAGAGCCTATGTCTTTAACCCCCTGCCATATGGAGCGAAAGCTGACAGGCAGGTTTGCTATACAGAAATCTAGATTCAAAAAGCTGCAGCTTCATTTAGGACAGTAAATATGCTTCTTTTCCATTTTAAAAATCTTGCTTCTTGGTCAAAAATCTTTAGTTTGTAGGTGTATAAGTTTATATCTAAGGTAGATTAATTTCAGTACTGTGTTTCTGTAAAAAGGTTTTAAAATCAAAGATTGTGATACATTCAGAGGATTTTTAGAATTGTTTAGGCTATCCTGAGTTTTTATTTCTTTTGTATAAGGTTGGAGATTGTTCTTTTGAGTTCTATATTGTTCTTTTGAGTTCTGTGAAAAGTTTTGCTATAATTTTAATGAACATTTACATTAAATCTGTGAGTTCTGTGAGAAATGTTGCTATAATTTTTAATGGGCATTTACACTGAATCTGTAAACTGCTTTCAGTGAAATTGTCATTTTTGCTGTGTTTCTTCTGCTTTCGCAAGAAAGTAGGGGATCTTTCAAGATTTAAAGTTATTATACAAGTTTTTCCATTTGTAAGGCCCGCTCTTGGGTGGGAGTCGTACTGTTTCAGCTTGAGGTCCTTTCCTGCTGCCAGGTGTGGCTTCAAGGTGGAATGCTGAGACTCAGGCCTCTTAATTAACTTTATCAAGGGCCAGAGTTATACTCTAACAAATGATAATGGTTAAAAATAAAAAACATTTCCGCCTTCACAGGCAGAGATGATGGGACCCAAAACTTCTGTCCTGCTTGCTTGGAATTACTCCAAGATATTTTGTGGTATTCATGGATATTTAAAAGGATGTCTCATTTATCCTAGATGTAAAAGAGGTACATCTGGGTTATTTTCAGATTCTAGGCTATGATAAAATGGTTCTGCTATGGGCATGGCTGAACACGTGTCCTTGTGGTTTGGTCAAAAGGGATATTGCTAAGTTTTGAGGTAGATATTTGCCTAATTTTAAAAAATAGACAGAATGGGGATCCCTCAGTGCTAGGGAGACTCTCACTCAGGTCTTGGGATGGCGCAGCTGCCCCATAGCTCGCCTGAGACCATCCTTGCTAAGGTCGCACACGTGGCCTTGGTTGGTGGGGGAGGAGTTCGACCCCCAGTGACCAGGAGAAAGAATTTTTTGAGGAAAGGGGCCACACCCCAGTGGTCCGGGAGGGTCGTAAATTTCAAAAATCCTGTGGTGGTTGCAGGAGGACAGCTCTCCTGCCTCGGGACCACTCCCAAGGTTGTAATCCCCTAGTTCCTAAAACAGTACTGTGATAATTACAGCTGGAAAACCTGTTTTTCGAGGTTAAGGTCTGGCTTTGTCTTCAGCTGGTTCCTAGGGCAGTTCCTAGGGCTGAAGCGGCTAGCCCTGGATTTTTGGTTCTTCTCTTCCTGCTGGAAGAGTCTGGTTTATCCAGGATTTTCAATACTAGGTGTGATCCAAAGGTGACTGTCGGTTTGCACTTCCAGCAATAAAGTTTTTTCTTTACCCACATTTTCTTAAACATAAATTGTTAACAATAATTTTTAATCTTGGTCATTTCTACAAGGATAAGATAAAATCTCGGAGTTTTGGTTTGCATTTCTCTGATGGCTAAAGGATGTTATGTTCAAACATTCTTTAAATGTCTCAGTCATTTTTAAGTTCGTCTGAGAGTTTTCAGTTTAGGTCTATAACATATTTTTTGGGATTAAAATTTTTAATAACTAATTTCCTGAGTTCTTCATATATTTTTGGAATGGATTTATGATAAGTCAAGATCTTTTCCACTATATAGCCTTGTTATACAAAAGTTTCTCAATTCAGGAGATTTATGGTTTCTCCAAATGTTTATGCCACTGAGGCTGTGTTTGAGATGTGGCAAAGTGTGCTTCAAAAATTTTTCTCTGTAAGATTCAACATAATTTTTATATGCTGAGGCCTTTGGCTCATTTAAACTTAAGTTTTGTACATGGAGATGGATGTAGATCTATTTTCATTCTTCTACATGTTGGTGTCTAATGAGGCCAGCATTATTAGTTAAAAAAATGCTTCATTTTTCCATTTTCCTATCTGCAAGGCAGACTTAAAACTTAAGAGGGGGATAGCTTAAAAACTTTTAATTAGATATACAATGGTTAAAGCCCTAGTTATAATATTCTTATAAGGGACCTTGAGCCGATAGGTAAAATTCTTACAAAAAAAAAAAACAGTTTCCAATAGAAAGCTTAAACAGCTGCATAGCAGGTACTCAAGCAGGTAAAATATAAATCAACAGGTAAAGTATACAATAATCAACAAATACAGTATATTAATTATAATTCAGCTATGACAAATATGTATATTAAATGTAAAACTTATTCTACAACAGTTTTATAAAAAATGCTGTTTATGGCTAAACCTTCTCAGTTTTGCTAGTTAAGATATTAAACTCTTAATTTAAAACAGTAGCCTGTCTGATACAAAAGGGCAGGATAAAAGCTGAAAAATGGTTTGACAAAATGTTGACTATGATCAATGTTTCTTATACTAAACAATAGATTCATTGATAATTTTAAGACTGATTCCTAGACAATTGTCTTTGCTCAATTCAAAGGCTAAAAAACAATAATCTTTTCCAAGATCATTGCTACAATTCACACAACTGTATTTTGCTAATGTTATAGCAAAAAAAAAAATCCCTTAAAGGATTTTATGCTAAATTTTACAAATGGCTTTTCCAATGGAAAACTGCATATATGGCTAATAAAAAAGAAATTGTGGAGCATAACAAGGCTCCTTGAAAGCAACTCATAAAAGGTTGCAAGCAGATCCTGATGCAAACGGATCTGGTGTGATAACACCAAGCTAACCTTTGCTAAGGCAAGGTGGAAAAACCCTTGCAATGCATTATGAAAAAACCCGACCTATATATATTTGGGGTCGAGGATATGTTTATGCTTTTTTCACAGAAAGAAAATAAAAGCTGGATCTGATGCTGTCGAGGCTGGAGACGCCCCACAGAGGAGTTCCAGAGGAGACTGGGGAGAGGTCCTTGGTCCGGCCTTTCCTGCCCCCAAGGAGAGGAGTGACTGATAACAGAACCCGCTACTTTGCTCTGCAGGGTGTCAATTCTGCCCCTAGAGAATCCAGGGAGACCCGCCTGAGATAAGTGCCAGGATGTGCTTCAGATAGCTGACTCCAGCTCACCTCACTCAGGAATCCCACCTGCCCTAAAGCACAAATGCTGAGCTACTTCTGATGCGTACTAAACATCAGACAGTTTTAATCTTTGGGACACAAAACTCATTTTAATTAAAATATTAATGCCTTTTCACTTAAGAAAGGGGAAAGATTGGGGTTCCTGTCACTGTTGCTCAGAGACTGGAACTGGTGGTATTTGGTAACAACAATGTATGTCATTGTGCTCTTACTGCAATTGACCTAATGATATTTGAAACTGCTTATAGATGTTGGGAAAAGTCTGACACACGCTGTAAAATGTTTGGGTTTAATGCATATGTTAAAAATTTTAGATTTAGATCCCTTTTACACTGCCCTAATTATTAGCAGGCAGCACTCATAATCTTATTGTGGAGTAGGCATTTAGGAAGGAGGATACCTAAGGCCAGATTAAAAGGTGAATACTGGGTTTGGAAAATGCCCTTTCTTCTTGTCTGGAAGATGGAGTTATTGGTGCCCAAAATTATATCATTATATTTTGTTTGAGGAGCTACTCACAGTCTTTTCATTAATGATAGACACAGGGGCCCAATGACGGGAGTTAGTGTGGACCCTCGCCTGAACAGCACACCATACAGAGGCTGTAATGGCCGGCTCAACAATGGCACGGTGCCAGGCACGAGGAGTGCCCTCCACATGGCCTAAGACAGGGTGACCTGTGATCTGTTTACTTTAAATCTCGCTAGATACCTTTCATTTGAGGAGCTCCAAGGACGGGTAACCTGTGGCAGGAAATCCCCCAACCTAAGACAGGATACTGGGAATCCTAGGACGGGTAAGGGGGGTAAAGACCTGGTCTCCACTCGACCTAAGAATCATAAGGCACCCCTCTGTTCCCAGGAGAGGTAAATTG
This sequence comes from Microtus pennsylvanicus, assembly GCF_037038515.1. Classification (NCBI taxonomy): domain Eukaryota; kingdom Metazoa; phylum Chordata; class Mammalia; order Rodentia; family Cricetidae; genus Microtus; species Microtus pennsylvanicus. The sequence goes on along the minus strand of NW_027460893.1, from coordinate 726,845 downwards.
CTTCACCATTCGAGAGGAGGGTCTCTCCTTGTCCCAGTCCCTTCCCCTTTAGATCTGAAACCTTGGTTGGACTCTGACCTGATGCCCTTCACTTAATAGCTGCCTATCTTTATAAAAGAAAGGGGGATCTGTTAGGAGCCAATTTCCTCCTAAAATCATTACAGGAACCATCACCCTGGGGAGTCTGCAGAGAACCCCACACCCCTAATTGTGTTAAGAATGGTTCTATTGACAGAGCCTACCCCACACCCAAACTGGCTGTTAATGAGAGCTATCTGTTAGCGGAACCCACCCCACATTCCAAACTATCTAGGGAGCTAGGTGTGTCAACTTCCAGGCCTCCAGTGACCTGACTGAAGATAACCTCCTGCCTACGTGACCAACGAGGACCATGTGACCAACGTGAACCACGCAGCAGGAGCCCAGAACCCTGTGCCCATCCCCCAACTCCTTGCCCTATAAAAGGTTGTATCTCGTCCCTAATAAACGGAGGCTCTGACAAACTTTGCATGGCCTTCTTCCTGTCTCCTAGCCCATATCTTCCAGGTAGTGCCTCTCCGGGACCCTGGAATAACTGAACCGCCAGGCGGGCTACTAACCCTAGACTAAGTAGCCCGCCAAGGCAATCTACAGATGAGGGTTGAGTCTTCTGAAGTGAACAAGCACTTAGGGAAGGCTAAACTTAAGGGAATTTGACTCTGAGTGGCAAGACATGAATAGCTGCTGCCAAGGCACAGATACAGGCACCAACTGGGCCCTCGGCATCCTCCTGCATCATCAGAGCTGTGTGGGAAACTCAGCCCAAAGGAGGGGCCGTGTTCAAAGGGAGAGGGCATTTTCGAGGACAGCACTGTTTTCTTTTTCTTCTTTCTTTCTTTCTTTCTTTCTTTCTTTCTTTCTTTTTTTTTTTCGAGACAGGGTTGTTCTGTAGTTTTTTTTTTTTTTGGAGCCTGTCCTGGAACTAGCTCTTGTAGACCAGGCTGGTCTTGAACTCACATGCTTTCTTTTTTTTCTATTGGATATTTTTGACTTCTTTATCAAAGATCAGGTGTTCGAAGATGTGTGGATCGATATCCGGGTCTTCTATTCGGTTCCATTGGTCCTCCTGTCTGTTCTTATGCCAGGACCAGGCTGTTTTCAGAACTGTAGCTTACAGAGTGTTCTTGCAGGTGAGGCACAGAAGAGGTTAATTATGGTACCTTAGTTCTTCTGCTTTTCTAGCAGACCGGAGCCCAGCTGACAGGAATCCAGTAGAGATGGTGTCAAGGTTCACACTGACACTAACAGCTGTAACTTGAGCAGGATTTGTGATCCACATGAAATTTGCAATGAATTGCAGCAAATCTGTGACACTCTAACTTGCTCAGGCTCAGTATCTGAACATACAGATGTTTGCAATGATCACTGGCTTCAGGATTTTTTTTTTTTTTTTGTTGTTGTTGTTTTGTTTTTCCACGAGACAGGGTTTCCCTGTAGCTGAAGTTTAACGGCCTGGTGTTTTTGTGACTTACTGCTTCAAAGAACTTCTCCATTTCTTTATCCCTAAGGGAAAAGAAATATAATCACTAAATACATTTAAGTGTCTTTCAACCATTTTAGATCCCTCTGTTGAGAGTTCTCTGTTTAGGTCTGTACTCCATTTTTTAAAATTGGATTATTTGTTCTTTGGATGACCAATTTCTCGACTTCTTTGTGTATTTTGGAGATTAGTGAAGATCTTTTCCCATTCTGTAAGGCCGTCGTTTTGTCTTGTTGGCCATGTTCTTTGCTTTACAGAAGCTTTTCAGTTTCAGGAGGTCTCACTTATTAATTGTTTCTCTCAGTGTCTGTTTTTTTTTCTTTTTTTTTCTTTTTTCTTTCTTTTTTTTTCTTTTTTTTCTTTTTTTCTTTTTTTCTTTTTTTTCTTCTTCTTCTTTTCTTTTTTTTTCTTTTTTTTTCTCTCTTTAGTTTTTTTCTTTGTTCTTTTTTTTGTTTTGTTTTTCTTTTTTTTTTCTTTTTTCTTTTTTTTCTTTTTCTCTCAGTGTCTGTGCTACTGGGGTTCTATTTAGCAAGCGTTCTCCTGTGCCAATGTGTTCAAGTGCATTTGATATTTTTATTTTTATATTCTTTTATTGTGGATGAAGTCAATTATTTGAACTCTCAAATATTTTTATTGTTATTATCTCTCTATTTGTTTGCTTATTTGTGGTTGTTCAACATAAGGTTTCGTTGTGTACCCTTGTATGCCCTGGGACTCACTTTGTAGACAAGACTGGCCTCAGACTCACAGAGAGTCATCTGCCTCTGCCTCCTAGTGCTGAGATTAAAGGCATGCACTAAACACCTTTTCTATATATTTATTTTCCTAATAATTTATTTATTTTCATTTTATTGTCATTGGTGTTTTGCCTGCATGTATGTCTATCTGAGGGTGTCCGATCTTGGAGTTACCGACAGCTGTTGACTGCCATGTGGGTGGTAAGGAATTGAACCTGGGTCCTCTGGAAGAGCAGTCAGAACTCTTAACCACAGAGCCATCTCTCTCCAGCCCTCACCTTTTTTTTTTTTTTGAAAACGGGGTTTCTCTGTGTCACTTTGCCTGGCCTTGAATCTCAATCTGCAGAACAAGGGAGCCTTAAACTCACAGTGATCTGCCTGCCTTGGTCTCCCTGATCTTGGAGGTGTTTTTATCATCTCTCTCTCTCTCTCTCTCTCTCTCTCTCTCTCTCTCTCTCTCTCTCTCTCTTTCTCTCTCTGTGTGTGTGTGGCTATCTAGCTATCTATCCATTTATTTATTAGTTTATGTATTTATTTATTTTTTGGTTGTTCTTGTTGTTTTCTGAGACAGGATTTCTCTCTAGCTTTGGAGTCTGTCCTGGATCCAGACCTGGTCACAGCTGTACCGGAAAATAAAATAAAACAAACAAACAAAAACAAAAACAAAGCAAAGCAAAAGCCAGGCAGGACTGTCTGGTTGACCTTCCCTTTTCCCCTCCCCCATGGGCTCCTCAGAGGCGGTGCGGCCTCCTGCAGGGAATCCACAGAGCCTCTGCCCAAGGCTCTCCAGGGAACCCACTCTCTCCCTTTCCCCCAGCCCCAGGGCTGCCGGCCACATCTATCTCTCAGGCGTACATCTATCTCTCAGGCGTAGGTGGCGGGCACTCTGGCTATCCAGGACATGACAGACACAGATACACAGAAGCAGGGAGGAACGGTGCCCACTCTCTCACTAGATGCAGGCATGCAGGAGGAACAATGAAAGAATGAGAACTGGAGAGATGGAATTTCTGGAATGTCCAGAAACCACATGGTGGGGATCTAGTGACCTCTTTTGGTGACAGGGAGTACAGCACAGATTGGGTTCTTGTGCTCCTGAGATGTAACCCCCACAAGGCAGCAGCTCATAAGTGATTGTAAATCCAGTTTCACACAACTGCACATAAAATAAAGTTAAATAAATCATAAAAAAATTCTTTAAAAATTTGAAATTAAAATAAGTTCTACACAACCGGAAAGACTGTCTCAAATAAAAGTAAAATAAAATGTTCTAAAATAGGACAACTTCCCTGCCCCCCCACCCCCACAGGGACACACTTGGTGCAGACCAAGAGATACAAACAAAATTTGAAATTAAACTAAATGTACAAGAAACTGAGCCTGGTTATTGTGGTGCACATCTTTTATTCTATCATCAAAGAGACAGAGGCAGGTGGACCTCTGTGAATTCCCAGGCTTTATAGAGAGGCCCCCAACCCAAATAAAAAAAAAAACATATATAAAAGTTTGACCAAACACCACCCCCCCCCAAAAATAAAGGAAGGAGGAAGGAAGGAAGGAAAGAAGAAGGAGACATTATAAACTGTCTCCTTGGTCCTAGAAACTGGATCATGGGAATTTAGGACCTATGAGACAGTGCACGAGTCTTGTGATCTCACTTGGTAGATGAGTCTGGATTTTAACTCACAGATGTCCTTCTGCCTGTGTCTCCCACATGCTGGGATAAAGGGTTCCCTAATTCTTGAATGGCATACTGAAAGTAGTTATTTCTACTTGGTTTGCGTTTGATTTTTTTTTAAACAATCCATGCCTACTTATTTATTTATTTTTGGTTTTTCATGACAGGGTTTCTCTGTAGCTTTGGAACTAACCCTTGTAGACCAGGCTGGCCTCAAATTCACAAAGATCCACCTGCCTTTGCCTCCCAAGTGCTGGGATTAAAGGAATGTGCCACCACTACCCGCCTTTGTTTCTTTTATTTATTTTTGTTAAGCTCTACGTTTTTCTTTCCTCTCTTTCCATGCCTCCCCTTCAACCCTCTCCCAAGGTTCTGGCTATGACAAACAATGCTGCTATGAGCATAGTTGAGCCCATGTCCTCGTGGCACAATTGAGCATCCTTTACATATATACCTAAACGTGGTATTGCTGGGTCTTGAGGAAGGTTGTTTCCTAATTTTCTGAGAAATCGCCACACTGACATCCAAAGGGGGCGGTACCAGCTTGCATTCCCACCAGCGATGCAGGAGTGTTCCCTTTTCCCCACATCCTCTCCAGCATAAGTTGTCATCAGTGTTTTAGATCTTGGCCATTCTTACAGGTATAAAGTGGAATCTCAGAGCTGTTTTGATTTACATATCTCTGATGACTAAGGGTGTTGAACATCTCCTTAAGTGTCTTTCAGCCATTTTAGATTTCTCGGTTGAGAGTTCTCTGTTTAGGTCTGTACCTCCATGTTGTGAACTGGATTATTTGTTCTTGAAATGACCAATGTCTTGAGTTCTTTGTATATTTTGGAGATCAGACCTCTGTCTGATGTGGGGTTAGTGAAGATCTTTGCCCATTCTGTAAGGCCGTCGTTTTGTCTTGTTGGCCATGTCCTTTGCTTTACAGAAGAAGCCTTTCAGTTTCACGAGGTCCCATTGATTAATTTTGTGTCTCTCAGAGTCTGTGCTACTGGAGTTAGATTTAGGAAGTGGTCTCCTGTGCCGATGCGTTCAAATGCTTTTTTTTAAAAAATAAATATTTATTTATTATGTATACAATATTCTTTCTGTGTGTATGTCTGAAGGCCAGAAGAGAGCACCAGACCCTATTACAGATGGTTGTGAGCCACCATGTGGTTGCTGGGAATTGAACTCAGGACCTTTGGAAGAGCAGGCAATGCTCTTAACCGCTGAGCCATCTCTCCAGCCCCCGTTCAAATGCTTTTGATATTTTTATTTTTATATTTTTTTTATTGTGGATGAGGTCAATTATTTGAACTCTCAAATATTTTTATTGTTATTATCTGTTTGTTTATTTGTGGGTTTGCAACACAGGGTTTCCTTGTGTATCCTTGTATGCCCTGGGACTCACTTTGTAAACAAGACTGGCCTCAGACTCACAGAGATCCGCCTGCCTCTGCCTTCTAGTGATGGCATTAAAGGCGTACACTAAACACATTTTTTTTGAAAACAGGGTTTTTCTGTGTCACTTTGCCTGTCCTGAATCTCAATCTGCAGAACAAAGTAGCCTTAAACTCACAGTGATCTACCTGCTTTGGTCTCCCTGATCTTGGAGGTGTTTTATCATCTATCATCTATCTATCTATCTATCTATCTATCTATCTATCTATCTATCTATCTATCCATTCATTTCATTTATTAGTTTATTTATTTATTTTTTTGTTTTCTGAGACAGGGTTTCTCTCTAGCTTTCCTTCTTGCTTGCTTGCTTGATTTTTTTGCTTTCTTGCTCTCTTGCTTTTTTCCCCCTTCTTTTATTAGTTAGTTCTTGAGGCATGGTTTCTCTGTGTAACAGCCCTAGCTGTTCTCTCTCTCTCTCTCTCTCTCTCTCTCTCTCTCTCTCTCTCTCTCTCTCTCAAATATGTTTGGTTTTGTGTTTTGCTTTATGAGACAGGGTTTCTCTGCTGCTTTGGAGACTGTTGTTAAAACTAGCTCCTTTCTTGTAGACCAGGCTGTCCTAAAACTCCCAATGATCCTGTTTCTGCTAAATATGGAGCCAGTGCTCTTGAATGCCTTTGTCTGGTGAGGTCAAAAGCCACCCCCCCACACACAACCCCCCCCAACACACACACAAACCAAACACAGGCACAGGCACACCCAGAGACACATAAATAAACTTTTAAATTAAGAAGAGCCTGGAGAGCTAGTTTCGCGGCTCTTCCAGAGAAATTGGGTTCAATTCCCAGCACCTGCATGGCAGCTCATAGTGATTGTAAATTCAGTTTCTGGGTGATCTGACATCTTCAGACCATTGCACATAAAATAAAGTTAAGAAAATCATAAAAAAATTCCTTAAGAAATTGAAATTTAACTAAGTCCCACACAATTGGAAACACTCTCAAATAAAAGTAAAATAAATGGAAAAGAATACAGTGCTAAGTGCAGTTATGAAAATGTTTTGAAATGTGATACCTTCCCTGTCTCCCCCACATACACAAGCCACACTGAGAGATTTAAATAAAATCTGGGTAATCATTTATGTATCTGGCCTATGTCAGAGGGGCAGGGGAAGCTGAAGCCTTGTCCTTTGGGCTCCAGGTTCTCAGTACTGCGTCAAAAACTCGAGTGTATAGTGAGCCCATGTCTGTCCTGCCGGCAGCACTCAGGAACTGGGAATACAAGGATCAGGAGATCACCTTCAACAACCCAGCAAGTGCAAACCATCCTGGTGGGAAAGAGACCCTCTAAAAGAAATCAATAAAATGACATTTTTATTTTTTTCTGTCGGAAGTGAAAATGTTCCAAATAATTCACTGCATCAGTATTCCTGGAAATGATATCAAAATCAGAATTTTTCTTTTTTTTTAACATTTTATTTTATTCTTATTATTTTCATTTTTATTTTTTTGGTTTTTCGAGACAGGGTTTCTCTGTGGTTTTGGAGCCTGTCCTGGAACTAGCTCTTGTAGACCAGGCTGGTCTCGAACTCACAGAGATCCGCCTGCCTCTGCCTCCCAAGTGCTGGGATTAAAGGCGTGCGCCACCACTGCCTGGCGTAAATCAGAATTTTTCATATTATTCCATGGCTGTTGTAATTTTCTCTGTGGCAGACAGAGGCAGGCAGATCTCTGTGAGTTTGAGGCCAGCCTGGTCATCTACAGTTCCAGGACAGGTGCCAAAGCTAAGAGAATCCTTGTCTCAGAAAATTTTTTTCTCTGCATCTCACGTGTCGTGTGTCTTTCTCTAAGCAGGCCCAGGAATCCTAAGCGCCTGTAGGTGATCTAGGAAATATCCTGTAGCAGGGGCCCTGGCCTCCACTCCTGGCCCCTGAGGGCACCTGGTAAAAGTGAGAAGGCAGATTTCAGAGACTAGTAAAGTTCAAGGTCACCAGCCCTTCCCAACAGCTAGAACCTTTAAAGGGTGAGGCTACAACTTAATTGGCCTGCTTAGATATGGATATTTTTGTTGTGGTTCTTGTTTTACAGGGCAGGAACAGACATCCAAGTGGGAATTTTCCACAGCTGTTTTAATTTTCTCAGACTCGGTATTTAGTATGAGAAGTGGTGTGTGGGGTTGTACAAACACAACTACTGAAAAAGAACCCTAAGAAAGCAGGCCTCCCTCCCTCCCTCCCTCCTTGCTTCCCTCCCTCCCTCCCTCCCTCCCTCCCTCCCTCCCTCCCTCAGTTCCTCCCTCTCACCAAGCCATAATTGTGGCAGCCCCTTGGCCGACATAGTCCTTTCACTGATCAGTCAGACACACTCTTTTTTTATTTTTGAATTTTGGGTGAAGTCAATTAATTGAGCTCTTAGATGATGATGATGATGATTATTATTATTAGTTTATTTGTGTTTTTTTTTTTTACATAAAGGTTCCCTGTGTCCCTGGAACTCACTTTGTAGACAAGGCTGGCCTCAGACTCACAGAGATCTAGCTGCCCCTGCCTCTACCTCTGCTTCCTAGTGCCGGAATTAAAGGCCTGTACTAAACACACTTTCCCCCCCTAAGTCAGGGTTTCTCTGTGTCTGTCGCTTTGCCTGTCCTAAAACTCACACTGCAGAACGAGGTGGCCTCAAACTCACAGTGATTTGCCTGTTTATGCCTCTCCTGATTTCTGAGGGCTGAGAACTGAGAATAAAGAAATGTGCTGCCCAAAATATACTGCCGCTGCTGCAATTAAAAAAATAAATTAAAATAAAATAACCTGAGATAAACAAAGAAAAAAAGGAAAACACCTGTTTTTTCCTTCCTTCCTTCCTTCCTTCCTTCCTTCCTTCCTTCCTTCCTTCCTTCCTCCCTTCCTTCCTTCCTTCCTTCCTTCCTTTCTTTTTCCTTACTTGTTTTTTTTCTGTTTTCTTCTTTTATTATTATTATTATTATTTTTGGTGAAGGGTTTCTCTGTATAATACCTTTAACTCACTATATAAACCAGGCTGTCATCTTGGTAACATTATGGTTTTGTATTTTCTTATTTCTTGTCTGTTAATCAACAAATCAACATTTCTTCTCTCTCTCTCTCACACACTCATTTAATTTATGTTTTATTTTATTTTTGGTTTGTGTTCTTGTTTTGATTTTCAAGGAAGGGTTTCTCTGTTGCTTTGGAGCCTGTCTTTGGAACTAGCTCTTGTCAACCAGGCTGGCTGGCCTCAAACCCCCAGAGATCCACCTGCCTCTCTGCCAGATATGGAACCAGTCATCTTGGTTAGTTCAAAAGCCACCCCATAAACACACACACACACACACACAACACACACACACACACACACACACACACACACACACACAGAGGCACATCCAGAGAAACATATTTTTTTTTTTTTTTTTTGGTTTTTCGAGACAGGGTTTCTCTGTGGCTTTGGAGCCTGTCCTGGAACTAGCTCTGTAGACCAGGCTGGTCTCGAACTCACAGAGATCCGCCTGCCTCTGCTTCCCGAGTGCTGGGATTAAAGGCTTGCGCCACCACTGCCCTGCGATGCCCCTACTATAAAAATGGGTTTCAAAAACCGGCCTTTTGCCACAGTGTCAGAAGCCCAAACTCTGCCTGTGGTCTCAGCTAGCTGATAAGCTTCTGTGACTCGCGGTGTGTTTGTATTTTTAAGTTTGTTTTTGGTTTATTAGACTTGGTGGTGTTCTCATCTTTGCATGACCCCCCCCCTCAACCCAACATTTAAGTGTCTTTCAACCATTTTAGATCCCTCTGTTGAGAGTTCTCTGTTTAGGTCTGTACTCCATTTTTTAAAATTGGATTATTTGTTCTTTGGATGACCAATTTCTCGAGTTCTTTGTGTATTTTGGAGATTAGTGAAGATCTTTTCCCATTCTGTAAGGCCGTCGTTTTGTCTTCTTGGCCATGTTCTTTGCTTTACAGAAGCTTTTCAGTTTCAGGAGGTCTCACTTATTAATTGTTTCTCTCAGTGTCTGTTTTTTTTTCTTTTTTTTTTCTTTCTTTTTTTTCTTTTTTCTTTTTTTTTCTTCTTCTTTTTTCTTTTTTTCCTTTTTTTCTTTTTTTTCTCTCTTTAGTTTTTTTCTTTGTTCTTTTTTTTGTTTTTTTTTCTTTTTTTTCTTTTCTTTTTTTTCTTTTTCTCTCAGTGTCTGTGCTACTGGGGTTCTATTTAGCAAGCGTTCTCCTGTGCCAATGTGTTCAAGTGCATTTGATATTTTTATTTTTATATTCTTTTATTGTGGATGAAGTCAATTATTTGAACTCTCAAATATTTTTATTGTTATTATCTCTCTATTTGTTTGCTTATTTGTGGTTGTTCACCAACTTGACTATCTAGAGGAAGTAAAAGTCGTAACAAGGTTTCCGTAGGTGAACCTGCGGAAGGATCATTAACGTGAGAGAGCAGCAGCGGCGGCTCTGCCCGCCCGAGTTCTCGCCGGGAGGCGCGCTCCCCGGGTCGCACGTGTGTTGTGCGCACGGAAGTGTGCGTGCGCACGGGCGCGCGTGGCGGTCGTGAGAGAGAGGTCGAGAGAGGGGGAAGGGGGACGGGCGCCGGCTCGCCCGCCCTCCTCGCCCCGTCCGAGGACCCGTGTCTGGCTCTGCCGCTGGCGGCTCACGGCGGACGGCGGCTCTCTTCCCGCTCTCGCTCTCCTCCGTCCACTCCCGCTGCTTGCCTCACCGCACCGCAGCGGCCCGCGGGTGTGTCCCCTCTTTCCCGGGCGCGCGCCTTTCCCTCTCCATCCCTCTTCCCGGGGGAGGATGGGCGAGGGTCTGGCGGCGCCCCGGGCCCCCTCTCGCCGCCGACCTCCGCTCGCGCGCCCTGGCGCCGCGGCGCGCCTGTCGGGGAGGCGGCGGAGGTTGGGCGCACTTTTTTTTCCCCCCTCTCCACCTCCTTCTCCAAAGGACCGGGGTAGACCAGTAGTCCCTCCCACCGGGCGGGAGGCCATTTTTTTCCCCCGGGGATGCGGCGGGTCGACCAGATGTCCCGCTGGACTCTTTTTTTTTTTTTTTTTTTTTTAATGTATAATATATATTATATCTTCCTAGACCTGACGGGTCGACCAGTTGTCTCTGTGCACTTCCTTTTTTTTGACGGACTGGAAGCGGGTCGACCAGTTGTCCGATTAAATATTTGGCCTTAAAATGCTAAGTACCGGGGTCGACCAGTTGGCCTTGTGAACTTGGGTCGACCAGTTGTCTTTTTCCATGTCTTGATTGACTGATGTCATTCTTCAATGTGTTGGTGGTTAGTTTATCTCTTTTGTTCTCTATGCCAACACGCCCCACTCACCAAACACTTTTTTTTTAATTTATTTATTTACTTATTTTTATTTTACTTTTTTATTATTTATTTATTTATTTATACATACATACATACATCCTGTCTATCTGTCCAGATGGGGCAGGGGTAGAAGGGGCTAGCTATGAGAGGAAGGTGCTCGGTGGGCATCCAGTTGTAAATAAGGCTGGGAATAAATAGCTGAATATTAATTCATTTGAGTAATATTAAAACTGTTCAAGTAGAAAACAATTGCTTTCTTTTTCTGTTTGCCCAGAGATCTGACTGACTGCAACTTGGAAAGAAGACGGCCCTGCTGGACAGAGACCTCCCTCCTGCTTTGGGTGGGTCGACCAGTTTACATGTTTATTTCCACGTTTTGTCTTTTATGGATTGAATGGATGTGTCTCTCTCTTTTTTTTTTTTTTTTTTTTTTTGGTTTTTCGAGACAGGGTTTCTCTGTGGCTTTGGAGCCTGTCCTGGAACTAGCACTGTAGACCAGGCTGGTCTCGAACTCACAGATATCCGCCTACCTCTGCCTCCCGAGTACTGGGATTAAAGGCGTGTGCCACCATCGCCCGGCTCTCATTTTTTTTTTCATGATTGCTTGCTTGCTTGCTTGCTTACTTACTTACTTACTTACTATCTGTTCAGCCCATCTCATTTACTTACTTCTTTAAAAAAAATGACCCACCTAGTTATTTACTTACTTACTTACTTGTTCATTCATTCCTTCACTTCCTTATCTTCTTTCATATATCTGTTTATTTATCTGCTGATTTAGCGTGACTCATTTACTTATTGAATGTTTCAATTATTATTTAGTTTTATTCATTTATTCATTCTTTATGTCTATTTTTATGTATGTATTTACTTACTTTCTTAATTTTTTTTTTACTTTTTAAAATTTACTTAATTTTTTTCTTTCTTTGGGAATGTAGATTCTTTCTTCCTTTCTTCCTTTCTTTCCTTCTTTCTGTCTCCTGACTGTCACTGGCTAAGAAAATGGTGGCCTCCATGTCACTGGTCAGCATAGCAGCTCCTAAAATGGAATTTGATGAAGGGATACATAGATAGATAGATAGATAGATAGATAGATAGATAGATAGATAGATAGATAGATAGATAGATAGATGGGATGCGCACACGCTCACACACACACACACACACACACATATGCACACACGTGCATGACATGTACAGATGGGGGGCGATTCCAATGTTTTCAGAGGAAGGTGCTCGCTGGTAATAATAAATGTGCTGGTAAATAAGGCTGGAAATAGCTGAATATTAAATCATTAAAACTCTTCAAATAAATAAAAAGCAATTCCATTTCTCTCTCTCTCTCTTTCTCACCATATACCAGCACATCTGAACTGACTGCAACATACAAAAGAAGAAGAAACATGGAAAGAAGACATCCCTGCTGGACAGGATCTGAGATGAGAATAAATTCATCGAATGGCTGCCAACAGCATTTCATTGAGAAGAGATTCCACATTTTATGCTGTACAGTTACTTAGTTAGATAGATAGATAAAGAGAGGCCTGTGAACTGGGGTGGGCTGTGGCTTCTCAGGTCACCTCAGGTCAGGGAGGGGCTGAGGAGTGTCCCATTGGCCTTGACAATAGGCAGGAGTCAGAGGTTAATGTCAGGGCAGGGCCTGAGAGTTCCTCAAAGGGAATGAATGGAGACCCTTGCTTACCTAAGAAATGCCTGACCTTGGAAAAGGACTTGTGGAAAGCGGGCCCTTGAAACTGTGGTTTCACGTCTTACTAGAAAGCTCCCTCTTGGAAGGGAAAGTCATCGTGATATCTTACTCTTTTCCCAAGGATACCCTACCTACCCTTCTGATCATTCTTACTGAATTAAGTCTTCCACTGCAAATAAATAAATAAATAAATAATAAATGAAGTGGGTGAGTGAGTGAGTGAGTGAGTAAGTAAGTAAGTAAGTAAGTAAACAAGCAAATACGTGGATGGACAAATAAATACAAAGTTTGCTGTTGTTGACTGACTTTTGATTTCATAATGAATCTCCCTCTCTCTCTATCTCTCACACACACACACACACACACACTAAATATACAATAAAAGGAAGCATAACACCTTTACTCAGGGGGCAGAGTGAACTCTGAAAGTTTTCCAGGCGGGGGGGGGGAGACAGAATATAAGAACAAAATGAGAAACAAGGAAAAATAGTGTTGGCTGGCTGGCCGGCTTTCAGTTCCCTGACAGAAATGAGCACATTGTGGAGGAAACACAAAGTTGTTACACTATGTGGGTGTGATGAGGAGAGATTGTGAGTGAGTGTCCTGTCAGAACAAAGTTAGTCCCATAGTTGATGAAATTCATTATCCCAAAACTTCAGCAGAATATATCCCAAGTTTGCAAATGTGTGATCAGCTTGTGACAGGTTGGGCTGGAGATGCTGAGAACTGGGGAGCCCTCAATGCAAGAGCAGACACTCATTCCCATGAAGAGGGAGAGAGGGAGGGAGGGAGGGAGGGATCATTCATTCCTATACTCAAGTTTAAAGAAAGATGAGTGGCTATCTATGGAGAGACCACTCACAGATATGAAAAATCATTTCCTAAAAATCAAATTTCTCAGTCAGTATGCAACTGCTATGGTGCTTCTCCTAGATAGAGCAAAACACACAAACAAACTGATTCCTTGATCTAGAGCCACAGTGCACATGCTGTGGAAAAGGGGACATGGCCAACTTGAATCACAATATTCATCAGAGCATGAAAAGAGCGTAAAAAGGACACAGAGGAGAGATAATTGTGGTCCTTCCTTCCTCCCTCCCTCCCTCCTTCCCTCAGGAAGTGACTGACAGATGAGACTTTGTCCAAGCAGGTTCTGTCTGAAATACCAGACTTGAGTTTCCCCCTCTGTGGGTATTAGCTAATCAGTCCTCCCTTCTTTCTGTAGGAAGGTGGTGCATGTCTCTCAGAACTTACCTGGTTTCCTCTGCACCAGGTGAACCAGGGAAAAGCTTTCTAAGCCTTATTCAGACCCATAGAGGCTGCACTGTGTGTGACTTCAGAGACCTCAGGGAGTATAGGGGTGGGTGGGTGCTTGATGCTTCAGACTCATGTCATTGAAGGACATAACATAGTCTGGATTCACAGAGATTCACAACACAGAGCCATTGTCACTTACTAACAGCTCAGGACACCCAGAGCTAACAAGAAATTGCAGTCTCAGCCGGGCTTTAATCACAGCACACACACAGATCTCTGTGAATTCAAAGATGGCCTGATTTACAGAGTGAGTTTTAGGACAGCCCAAGATACACAAAGAAACCCTTTCTTGAAAAACAAAGCAAAACAGCAAAAGAAAGAAAGACAAGGAAAAAGAAAAAAATGGCAGTCTCTTTCCACTCTCTCCTCCATTGGCTCTTAAAGAGCTCTCAAGCTGAACTGGAGACCATGGTGTCACTCAAAACTGGGAAGCCAGAAACCTTAGGGGGGTCACAGGAGTCGGACTGACTGCAGCACTTGATGCCTCAACCCTGCTAATGGCTGTGATATAAGGCATGGTAAAATACGGGCTTTGGCAGAGCGCTACTCCCCTTTCTCTATTATTATTGCTACACAACGAAAAGGACCGCGGGGGGGGGGTGATGATGTGCAGTCAGTGCTGGTATTGAAATCTCACTGACTCCTTCCGCACTCCTTGTCAATTCCCGACTTTGTCAAATCAACTATCGTGAATCTTTGATGTGGGTTGGCCCTTTAGGAACTCAGAGAAACAAGACAGACAGACCTGTTTCATCCCAGAAACCTCCCAGTTCCTGAGCCCTAGCCCTGGAAGTCTCAAAGCCATCACATCCAGAAATCTCTCTAGTCCCTGCTAGTGGTGAACTCACTTCGTCTTCCCCAGGACCACTAATTATTTCTCCATGTTTTCCTGTGAGATCTGAGGCCAGCTTTCTTCTTCCTCCCTCTGGCCTCTCCACGAACGATCTCCATTCTCTAGACAACATGTCTAGAACCGAGTCTTATAGGCACCGAGAGAGTGTGTCTTGAGGGCAGTTGGCGTTTCTAGGACACGAGTGACATCACAAAATTCTGAGAGCTCTCTGGGATACCGTGGAATTTCCAGAGAAGGGACTGCTGATGTCGTGAGGCACGGCCTTTACCTCCTTGCTGATATTTCTCCCCGAACTGACCGACCGACCGACCGACCGACCAACCGGAACCTGAGGTTTCCTTTCCAGGAGTCTGTCCTCCAACACAGAGGGAGCCATTCAGGATTTCCTCCTTCCAAAACCAGAAATTTCTCTCTGCTTCATTAATATCTTCTCACTACTTCCTGAACCCATGGGGAGTTAGTTAGTTGAACACTCACTTTTTTCATGAATGACCCTTCCTCCCTCTCCTGAACATCTCATATTACTGATTCATACTCAGTAAAACAGTAATATGAGAAATTAGGCCAGGAGGACATGGAAGATGAGGGTTGAGTCTTCTGAAGTGAACAAGCACTTAGGGAAGGCTAAACTTAAGGGAATTTGACTCTGAGTGGCAAGACATGAATAGCTGCTGCCAAGGCACAGATACAGGCACCAACTGGGCCCTCGGCATCCTCCTGCATCATCAGAGCTGTGTGGGAAACTCAGCCCAAAGGAGGGGCCGTGTTCAAAGGGAGAGGGCATTTTCGAGGACAGCACTGTTTTCTTTTTCTTCTTTCTTTCTTTCTTTCTTTCTTTCTTTCTTTCTTTCTTTCTTTCTTTTTTTTTTCGAGACAGGGTTGTTCTGTAGTTTTTTTTTTTTTTTTTGGAGCCTGTCCTGGAACTAGCTCTTGTAGACCAGGCTGGTCTTGAACTCACATGCTTTCTTTTTTTTTCTATTGGATATTTTTGACTTCTTTATCAAAGATCAGGTGTTCGAAGATGTGTGGATCGATATCCGGGTCTTCTATTCGGTTCCATTGGTCCTCCTGTCTGTTCTTATGCCAGGACCAGGCTGTTTTCAGAACTGTAGCTTACAGAGTGTTCTTGCAGGTGGGGCACAGAAGAGGTTAATTACGGTACCTTAGTTCTTCTGCTTTTCTAGCAGACCGGAGCCCAGCTGACAGGAATCCAGTAGAGATGGTGTCAAGGTTCACACTGACACTAACAGCTGTAACTTGAGCAGGATTTGTGATCCACATGAAATTTGCAATGAATTGCAGCAAATCTGTGACACTCTAACTTGCTCAGGCTCAGTATCTGAACATACAGATGTTTGCAATGATCACTGGCTTCAGGATTTTTTTTTGTTGTTGTTGTTGTTGTTTTGTTTTTCCACGAGACAGGGTTTCCCTGTAGCTGAAGTTTAACGGCCTGGTGTTTTTGTGACTTACTGCTTCAAAGAACTTCTCCATTTCTTTATCCCTAAGGGAAAAGAAATATAATCACTAAATACATTTAAGTGTCTTTCAACCATTTTAGATCCCTCTGTTGAGAGTTCTCTGTTTAGGTCTGTACTCCATTTTTTAAAATTGGATTATTTGTTCTTTGGATGACCAATTTCTCGACTTCTTTGTGTATTTTGGAGATTAGTGAAGATCTTTTCCCATTCTGTAAGGCCGTCGTTTTGTCTTGTTGGCCATGTTCTTTGCTTTACAGAAGCTTTTCAGTTTCAGGAGGTCTCACTTATTAATTGTTTCTCTCAGTGTCTGTTTTTTTTTCTTTTTTTTTCTTTTTTCTTTCTTTTTTTTTCTTTTTTTTCTTTTTTTCTTTTTTTCTTTTTTTTCTTCTTCTTCTTTCCTTTTTTTTCTTTTTTTTCTCTCTTTAGTTTTTTTCTTTGTTCTTTTTTTTGGTTTTGTTTTTCTTTTTTTTTTCTTTTTTCTTTTTTTTCTTTTTCTCTCAGTGTCTGTGCTACTGGGGTTCTATTTAGCAAGCGTTCTCCTGTGCCAATGTGTTCAAGTGCATTTGATATTTTTATTTTTATATTCTTTTATTGTGGATGAAGTCAATTATTTGAACTCTCAAATATTTTTATTGTTATTATCTCTCTATTTGTTTGCTTATTTGTGGTTGTTCAACATAAGGTTTCGTTGTGTAGCCTTGTATGCCCTGGGACTCACTTTGTAGACAAGACTGGCCTCAGACTCACAGAGAGTCATCTGCCTCTGCCTCCTAGTGCTGAGATTAAAGGCATGCACTAAACACCTTTTCTATATATTTATTTTCCTAATAATTTATTTATTTTCATTTTATTGTCATTGGTGTTTTGCCTGCATGTATGTCTATCTGAGGGTGTCCGATCTTGGAGTTACCGACAGCTGTTGACTGCCATGTGGGTGGTAAGGAATTGAACCTGGGTCCTCTGGAAGAGCAGTCAGAACTCTTAACCACAGAGCCATCTCTCTCCAGCCCTCACCTTTTTTTTTTTTTTGAAAACGGGGTTTCTCTGTGTCACTTTGCCTGGCCTTGAATCTCAATCTGCAGAACAAGGGAGCCTTAAACTCACAGTGATCTGCCTGCCTTGGTCTCCCTGATCTTGGAGGTGTTTTTATCATCTCTCTCTCTCTCTCTCTCTCTCTCTCTCTCTCTCTCTCTCTCTCTCTTTCTCTCTCTGTGTGTGTGTGGCTATCTAGCTATCTATCCATTTATTTATTAGTTTATGTATTTATTTATTTTTTGGTTGTTCTTGTTGTTTTCTGAGACAGGATTTCTCTCTAGCTTTGGAGTCTGTCCTGGATCCAGACCTGGTCACAGCTGTACCGGAAAATAAAATAAAACAAACAAACAAAAACAAAAACAAAGCAAAGCAAAAGCCAGGCAGGACTGTCTGGTTGACCTTCCCTTTTCCCCTCCCCCATGGGCTCCTCAGAGGCGGTGCGGCCTCCTGCAGGGAATCCACAGAGCCTCTGCCCAAGGCTCTCCAGGGAACCCACTCTCTCCCTTTCCCCCAGCCCCAGGGCTGCCGGCCACATCTATCTCTCAGGCGTACATCTATCTCTCAGGCGTAGGTGGCGGGCACTCTGGCTATCCAGGACGTGACAGACACAGATACACAGAAGCAGGGAGGAACGGTGCCCACTCTCTCACTAGATGCAGGCATGCAGGAGGAACAATGAAAGAATGAGAACTGGAGAGATGGAATTTCTGGAATGTCCAGAAACCACATGGTGGGGATCTAGTGACCTCTTTTGGTGACAGGGAGTACAGCACAGATTGGGTTCTTGTGCTCCTGAGATGTAACCCCCACAAGGCAGCAGCTCATAAGTGATTGTAAATCCAGTTTCACACAACTGCACATAAAATAAAGTTAAATAAATCATAAAAAAATTCTTTAAAAATTTGAAATTAAAATAAGTTCTACACAACCGGAAAGACTGTCTCAAATAAAAGTAAAATAAAATGTTCTAAAATAGGACAACTTCCCTGCCCCCCCACCCCCACAGGGACACACTTGGTGCAGACCAAGAGATACAAACAAAATTTGAAATTAAACTAAATGTACAAGAAACTGAGCCTGGTTATTGTGGTGCACATCTTTTATTCTATCATCAAAGAGACAGAGGCAGGTGGACCTCTGTGAATTCCCAGGCTTTATAGAGAGGCCCCCAACCCAAATAAAAAAAAAAACATATATAAAAGTTTGACCAAACACCACCCCCCCCCAAAAATAAAGGAAGGAGGAAGGAAGGAAGGAAAGAAGAAGGAGACATTATAAACTGTCTCCTTGGTCCTAGAAACTGGATCATGGGAATTTAGGACCTATGAGACAGTGCACGAGTCTTGTGATCTCACTTGGTAGATGAGTCTGGATTTTAACTCACAGATGTCCTTCTGCCTGTGTCTCCCACATGCTGGGATAAAGGGTTCCCTAATTCTTGAATGGCATACTGAAAGTAGTTATTTCTACTTGGTTTGCGTTTGATTTTTTTTTAAACAATCCATGCCTACTTATTTATTTATTTTTGGTTTTTCATGACAGGGTTTCTCTGTAGCTTTGGAACTAACCCTTGTAGACCAGGCTGGCCTCAAATTCACAAAGATCCACCTGCCTTTGCCTCCCAAGTGCTGGGATTAAAGGAATGTGCCACCACTACCCGCCTTTGTTTCTTTTATTTATTTTTGTTAAGCTCTACGTTTTTCTTTCCTCTCTTTCCATGCCTCCCCTTCAACCCTCTCCCAAGGTTCTGGCTATGACAAACAATGCTGCTATGAGCATAGTTGAGCCCATGTCCTCGTGGCACAATTGAGCATCCTTTACATATATACCTAAACGTGGTATTGCTTTGTCTTGAGGAAGGTTGTTTCCTAATTTTCTGAGAAATCGCCACACTGACATCCAAAGGGGGCGGTACCAGCTTGCATTCCCACCAGCGATGCAGGAGTGTTCCCTTTTCCCCACATCCTCTCCAGCATAAGTTGTCATCAGTGTTTTAGATCTTGGCCATTCTTACAGGTATAAAGTGGAATCTCAGAGCTGTTTTGATTTACATATCTCTGATGACTAAGGGTGTTGAACATCTCCTTAAGTGTCTTTCAGCCATTTTAGATTTCTCGGTTGAGAGTTCTCTGTTTAGGTCTGTACCTCCATGTTGTGAACTGGATTATTTGTTCTTGAAATGACCAATGTCTTGAGTTCTTTGTATATTTTGGAGATCAGACCTCTGTCTGATGTGGGGTTAGTGAAGATCTTTGCCCATTCTGTAAGGCCGTCGTTTTGTCTTGTTGGCCATGTCCTTTGCTTTACAGAAGAAGCCTTTCAGTTTCACGAGGTCCCATTGATTAATTTTGTGTCTCTCAGAGTCTGTGCTACTGGAGTTAGATTTAGGAAGTGGTCTCCTGTGCCGATGCGTTCAAATGCTTTTTTTTAAAAAATAAATATTTATTTATTATGTATACAATATTCTTTCTGTGTGTATGTCTGAAGGCCAGAAGAGAGCACCAGACCCTATTACAGATGGTTGTGAGCCACCATGTGGTTGCTGGGAATTGAACTCAGGACCTTTGGAAGAGCAGGCAATGCTCTTAACCGCTGAGCCATCTCTCCAGCCCCCGTTCAAATGCTTTTGATATTTTTATTTTTATATTTTTTTTTTGTGGATGAGGTCAATTATTTGAACTCTCAAATATTTTTATTGTTATTATCTGTTTGTTTATTTGTGGGTTTGCAACACGGGGTTTCCTTGTGTATCCTTGTATGCCCTGGGACTCACTTTGTAAACAAGACTGGCCTCAGACTCACAGAGATCCGCCTGCCTCTGCCTTCTAGTGATGGCATTAAAGGCGTACACTAAACACATTTTTTTTGAAAACAGGGTTTTTCTGTGTCACTTTGCCTGTCCTGAATCTCAATCTGCAGAACAAAGTAGCCTTAAACTCACAGTGATCTGCCTGCTTTGGTCTCCCTGATCTTGGAGGTGTTTTATCATATCTATCTATCTATCTATCTATCTATCTATCTATCTATCTATCTATCTATCTATCCATTCATTTCATTTATTAGTTTATTTATTTATTTTTTTGTTTTCTGAGACAGGGTTTCTCTCTAGCTTTCCTTCTTGCTTGCTTGCTTGATTTTTTTGCTTTCTTGCTCTCTTGCTTTTTTCCCCCTTCTTTTATTAGTTAGTTCTTGAGGCATGGTTTCTCTGTGTAACAGCCCTAGCTGTTCTCTCTCTCTCTCTCTCTCTCTCTCTCTCTCTCTCTCTCTCTCTCTCTCAAATATGTTTGGTTTTGTGTTTTGCTTTATGAGACAGGGTTTCTCTGCTGCTTTGGAGACTGTTGTTAAAACTAGCTCCTTTCTTGTAGACCAGGCTGTCCTAAAACTCCCAATGATCCTGTTTCTGCTAAATATGGAGCCAGTGCTCTTGAATGCCTTTGTCTGGTGAGGTCAAAAGCCACCCCCCCACACACAACCCCCCCCCAACACACACACAAACCAAACACAGGCACAGGCACACCCAGAGACACATAAATAAACTTTTAAATTAAGAAGAGCCTGGAGAGCTAGTTTCGCGGCTCTTCCAGAGAAATTGGGTTCAATTCCCAGCACCTGCATGGCAGCTCATAGTGATTGTAAATTCAGTTTCTGGGTGATCTGACATCTTCAGACCATTGCACATAAAATAAAGTTAAGAAAATCATAAAAAAATTCCTTAAGAAATTGAAATTTAACTAAGTCCCACACAATTGGAAACACTCTCAAATAAAAGTAAAATAAATGGAAAAGAATACAGTGCTAAGTGCAGTTATGAAAATGTTTTGAAATGTGATACCTTCCCTGTCTCCCCCACATACACAAGCCACACTGAGAGATTTAAATAAAATCTGGGTAATCATTTATGTATCTGGCCTATGTCAGAGGGGCAGGGGAAGCTGAAGCCTTGTCCTTTGGGCTCCAGGTTCTCAGTACTGCGTCAAAAACTCGAGTGTATAGTGAGCCCATGTCTGTCCTGCCGGCAGCACTCAGGAACTGGGAATACAAGGATCAGGAGATCATCTTCAACAACCCAGCAAGTGCAAACCATCCTGGTGGGAAAGAGACCCTCTAAAAGAAATCAATAAAATGACATTTTTATTTTTTTCTGTCGGAAGTGAAAATGTTCCAAATAATTCACTGCATCAGTATTCCTGGAAATGATATCAAAATCAGAATTTTTCTTTTTTTTTTAACATTTTATTTTATTCTTATTATTTTCATTTTTATTTTTTTGGTTTTTCGAGACAGGGTTTCTCTGTGGTTTTGGAGCCTGTCCTGGAACTAGCTCTTGTAGACCAGGCTGGTCTCGAAATCACAGAGATCCGCCTGCCTCTGCCTCCCAAGTGCTGGGATTAAAGGCGTGCGCCACCACTGCCTGGCGTAAATCAGAATTTTTCATATTATTCCATGGCTGTTGTAATTTTCTCTGTGGCAGACAGAGGCAGGCAGATCTCTGTGAGTTTGAGGCCAGCCTGGTCATCTACAGTTCCAGGACAGGTGCCAAAGCTAAGAGAATCCTTGTCTCAGAAAATTTTTTTCTCTGCGTCTCACGTGTCGTGTGTCTTTCTCTAAGCAGGCCCAGGAATCCTAAGCGCCTGTAGGTGATCTAGGAAATCTCCTGTAGCAGGGGCCCTGGCCTCCACTCCTGGCCCCTGAGGGCACCTGGTAAAAGTGAGAAGGCAGATTTCAGAGACTAGTAAAGTTCAAGGTCACCAGCCCTTCCCAACAGCTAGAACCTTTAAAGGGTGAGGCTACAACTTAATTGGCCTGCTTAGATATGGATATTTTTGTTGTGGTTCTTGTTTTACAGGGCAGGAACAGACATCCAAGTGGGAATTTTCCACAGCTGTTTTAATTTTCTCAGACTCGGTATTTAGTATGAGAAGTGGTGTGTGGGGTTGTACAAACACAACTACTGAAAAAGAACCCTAAGAAAGCAGGCCTCCCTCCCTCCCTCCCTCCTTCCTTCCCTCCCTCCCTCCCTCCCTCCCTCCCTCCCTCCCTCCCTCCCTCCCTCAGTTCCTCCCTCTCACCAAGCCATAATTGTGGCAGCCCCTTGGCCCACATAGTCCTTTCACTGATCAGTCAGACACACTCTTTTTTTATTTTTGAATTTTGGGTGAAGTCAATTAATTGAGCTCTTAGATGATGATGATGATGATGATTATTATTAGTTTATTTGTGTTTTTTTTTTTACATAGAGGTTCCCTGTGTCCCTGGAACTCACTTTGTAGACAAGGCTGGCCTCAGACTCACAGAGATCTAGCTGCCCCTGCCTCTACCTCTGCTTCCTAGTGCCGGAATTAAAGGCCTGTACTAAACACACTTTCCCCCCCTAAGTCAGGGTTTCTCTGTGTCTGTCGCTTTGCCTGTCCTAAAACTCACACTGCAGAACGAGGTGGCCTCAAACTCACAGCGATTTGCCTGTTTCTGCCTCTCCTGATTTCTGAGGGCTGAGAACTGAGAATAAAGAAATGTGCTGCCCAAAATATACTGCCGCTGCTGCAATTAAAAAAATAAATTAAAATAAAATAACCTGAGATAAACAAAGAAAAAAAGGAAAACACCTGTTTTTTCCTTCCTTCCTTCCTTCCTTCCTTCCTTCTTTCCTTCCTTCCTTCCTTCCTTCCTTCCTTCCTTTCTTTTTCCTTACTTGTTTTTTTTCTGTTTTCTTCTTTTATTATTATTATTATTATTATTATTATTATTATTTTTGGTGAAGGGTTTCTCTGTATAATACCTTTAACTCACTATATAAACCAGGCTGTCATCTTGGTAACATTATGGTTTTGTATTTTCTTATTTCTTGTCTGTAAATCAACAAATCAACATTTCTTCTCTCTCTCTCTCTCACACTCATTTAATTTATGTTTTATTTTATTTTTGGTTTGTGTTCTTGTTTTGATTTTCAAGGAAGGGTTTCTCTGTTGCTTTGGAGCCTGTCTTTGGAACTAGCTCTTGTCAACCAGGCTGGCTGGCCTCAAACTCCCAGAGATCCACCTGCCTCTCTGCCAGATATGGAACCAGTCATCTTGGTTAGTTCAAAAGCCACCCCATAAACACACACACACACACACAACACACACACACACACACACACACACACACACACACACACACACACACACACACAGAGGCACATCCAGAGAAACATATTTTTTTTTTTTTGGTTTTTCGAGACAGGGTTTCTCTGTGGCTTTGGAGCCTGTCCTGGAACTAGCTCTGTAGACCAGGCTGGTCTCGAACTCACAGAGATCCGCCTGCCTCTGCTTCCCGAGTGCTGGGATTAAAGGCTTGCGCCACCACTGCCCTGCGATGCCCCTACTATAAAAATGGGTTTCAGAAACCGGCCTTTTGAAACAGTGTCAGAAGCCCAAACTCTGCCTGTGGTCTCAGCTAGCTGATAAGCTTCTGTGACTCGCGGTGTGTTTGTATTTTTAAGTTTGTTTTTGGTTTATCAGACTTGGTGGTGTTCTCATCTTTGCATGACCACCCCCCCCCGACCCAACATTTAAGTGTCTTTCAACCATTTTAGATCCCTCTGTTGAGAGTTCTCTGTTTAGGTCTGTACTCCATTTTTTAAAATTGGATTATTTGTTCTTTGGATGACCAATTTCTCGAGTTCTTTGTGTATTTTGGAGATTAGTGAAGATCTTTTCCCATTCTGTATGGCCATGTTCTTTGCTTTACAGAAGCTTTTCAGTTTCAGGAGGTCTCACTTATTAATTGTTTCTCTCAGTGTCTGTTTTTTTTTCTTTTTTTTTCTTTCTTTTTTTTCTTTTTTTTCTTTTTTCTTTTTTTTTCTTCTTCTTTTTTCTTTTTTTTCCTTTTTTTTCTTTTTTTTCTCTCTTTAGTTTTTTTCTTTGTTCTTTTTTTTTGTTTTTTTTTCTTTTGTTTTTTTTCTTTTTCTCTCAGTGTCTGTGCTACTGGGGTTCTATTTAGCAAGCGTTCTCCTGTGCCAATGTGTTCAAGTGCATTTGATATTTTTATTTTTATATTCTTTTATTGTGGATGAAGTCAATTATTTGAACTCTCAAATATTTTTATTGTTATTATCTCTCTATTTGTTTGCTTATTTGTGGTTGTTCACCAACTTGACTATCTAGAGGAAGTAAAAGTCGTAACAAGGTTTCCGTAGGTGAACCTGCGGAAGGATCATTAACGTGAGAGAGCAGCAGCGGCGGCTCTGCCCGCCCGAGTTCTCGCCGGGAGGCGCGCTCCCCGGGTCGCACGTGTGTTGTGCGCACGGAAGTGTGCGTGCGCACGGGCGCGCGTGGCGGTCGTGAGAGAGAGGTCGAGAGAGGGGGAAGGGGGACAGGCGCCGGCTCGCCCGCCCTCCTCGCCCCGTCCGAGGACCCGTGTCTGGCTCTGCCGCTGGCGGCTCACGGCGGACGGCGGCTCTCTTCCCGCTCTCGCTCTCCTCCGTCCACTCCCGCTGCTTGCCTCACCGCACCGCAGCGGCCCGCGGGTGTGTCCCCTCTTTCCCGGGCGCGCGCCTTTCCCTCTCCATCCCTCTTCGCGGGGGAGGATGGGCGAGGGTCTGGCGGCGCCCCGGGCCCCCTCTCGCCGCCGACCTCCGCTCGCGCGCCGTGGCGCCGCGGCGCGCCTGTCGGGGAGGCGGCGGAGGTTGGGCGCACTTTTTTTTCCCCCCTCTCCACCTCCTTCTCCAAAGGACCGGGGTAGACCAGTAGTCCCTCCCACCGGGCGGGAGGCCATTTTTTTCCCCCGGGGATGCGGCGGGTCGACCAGATGTCCCGCTGGACTCTTTTTTTTTTTTTTTTTTTTTTTAATGTATAATATATATTATATCTTCCTAGACCTGACGGGTCGACCAGTTGTCTCTGTGCACTTCCTTTTTTTTGACGGACTGGAAGCGGGTCGACCAGTTGTCCGATTAAATATTTGGCCTTAAAATGCTAAGTACCGGGGTCGACCAGTTGGCCTTGTGAACTTGGGTCGACCAGTTGTCTTTTTCCATGTCTTGATTGACTGATGTCATTCTTCAATGTGTTGGTGGTTAGTTTATCTCTTTTGTTCTCTATGCCAACACGCCCCACTCACCAAACACTTTTTTTTTAATTTATTTATTTACTTATTTTTATTTTACTTTTTTATTATTTATTTATTTATTTATACATACATACATACATCCTGTCTATCTGTCCAGATGGGGCAGGGGTAGAAGGGGCTAGCTATGAGAGGAAGGTGCTCGGTGGGCATCCAGTTGTAAATAAGGCTGGGAATAAATAGCTGAATATTAATTCATTTGAGTAATATTAAAACTGTTCAAGTAGAAAACAATTGCTTTCTTTTTCTGTTTGCCCAGAGATCTGACTGACTGCAACTTGGAAAGAAGACGGCCCTGCTGGACAGAGACCTCCCTCCTGCTTTGGGTGGGTCGACCAGTTTACATGTTTATTTCCACGTTTTGTCTTTTATGGATTGAATGGATGTGTCTCTCTCTCTTTTTTTTTTTTTTTTTGGTTTTTCGAGACAGGGTTTCTCTGTGGCTTTGGAGCCTGTCCTGGAACTAGCACTGTAGACCAGGCTGGTCTCGAACTCACAGAGATCCGCCTACCTCTGCCTTCCGAGTACTGGGATTAAAGGCGTGCGCCACCATTGCCCGGCTCTCATTTTTTTTTAACGATTGCTTGCTTGCTTGCTTGCTTACTTACTTACTTACTTACTATCTGTTCAGCCCATCTCATTTACTTACTTCTTTAAAAAAAAATGACCCACCTAGTTATTTACTTACTTACTTACTTACTTACTTGTTCATTCATTCCTTCACTTCCTTATCTTCTTTCATATATCTGTTTATTTATCTGCTGATTTAGCGTGACTCATTTACTTATTGAATGTTTCAATTATTATTTAGTTTTATTCATTTATTCATTCTTTATGTCTATTTTTATGTATGTATTTACTTACTTTCTTAATTTTTTTTTTACTTTTTAAAATTTACTTAATTTTTTTCTTTCTTTGGGAATGTAGATTCTTTCTTCCTTTCTTCCTTTCTTTCCTTCTTTCTGTCTCCTGACTGTCACTGGCTAAGAAAATGGTGGCCTCCATGTCACTGGTCAGCATAGCAGCTCCTAAAATGGAATTTGATGAAGGGATACATAGATAGATAGATAGATAGATAGATAGATAGATAGATAGATAGATAGATAGATGGGATGCGCACACGCTCACACACACACACACACACACACACACACACACACATATGCACGCACGTGCATGACATGTACAGATGGGGGGCGATTCCAATGTTTTCAGAGGAAGGTGCTCGCTGGTAATAATAAATGTGCTGGTAAATAAGGCTGGAAATAGCTGAATATTAAATCATTAAAACTCTTCAAATAAATAAAAAGCAATTCCATTTCTCTCTCTCTCTCTTTCTCACCATATACCAGCACATCTGAACTGACTGCAACATACAAAAGAAGAAGAAACACGGAAAGAAGACATCCCTGCTGGACAGGATCTGAGATGAGAATAAATTCATCGAATGGCTGCCAACAGCATTTCATTGAGAAGAGATTCCACATTTTATGCTGTACAGTTACTTAGTTAGATAGATAGATAAAGAGAGGCCTGTGAACTGGGGTGGGCTGTGGCTTCTCAGGTCACCTCAGGTCAGGGAGGGGCTGAGGAGTGTCCCATTGGCCTTGACAATAGGCAGGAGTCAGAGGTTAATGTCAGGGCAGGGCCTGAGAGTTCCTCAAAGGGAATGAATGGAGACCCTTGCTTACCTAAGAAATGCCTGACCTTGGAAAAGGACTTGTGGAAAGCGGGCCCTTGAAACTGTGGTTTCACGTCTTACTAGAAAGCTCCCTCTTGGAAGGGAAAGTCATCGTGATATCTTACTCTTTTCCCAAGGATACCCTACCTACCCTTCTGATCATTCTTACTGAATTAAGTCTTCCACTGCAAATAAATAAATAAATAAATAATAAATGAAGTGGGTGAGTGAGTGAGTGAGTGAGTAAGTAAGTAAGTAAGTAAGTAAACAAGCAAATACGTGGATGGACAAATAAATACAAAGTTTGCTGTTGTTGACTGACTTTTGATTTCATAATGAATCTCTCTCTCTCTCTCACACACACACACACACACACACACACACACACTAAATATACAATAAAAGGAAGCATAACACCTTTACTCAGGGGGCAGAGTGAACTCTGAAAGTTTTCCAGGCGGGGGGGGGGGGAGAGACAGAATATAAGAACAAAATGAGAAACAAGGAAAAATAGTGTTGGCTGGCTGGCCGGCTTTCAGTTCCCTGACAGAAATGAGCACATTGTGGAGGAAACACAAAGTTGTTACACTATGTGGGTGTGATGAGGAGAGATTGTGAGTGAGTGTCCTGTCAGAACAAAGTTAGTCCCATAGTTGATGAAATTCATTATCCCAAAACTTCAGCAGAATATATCCCAAGTTTGCAAATGTGTGATCAGCTTGTGACAGGTTGGGCTGGAGATGCTGAGAACTGGGGAGCCCTCAATGCAAGAGCAGACACTCATTCCCATGAAGAGGGAGAGAGGGAGGGAGGGAGGGAGGGAGGGAGGGATCATTCATTCCTATACTCAAGTTTAAAGAAAGATGAGTGGCTATCTATGGAGAGACCACTCACAGATATGAAAAATCATTTCCTAAAAATCAAATTTCTCAGTCAGTATGCAACTGCTATGGTGCTTCTCCTAGATAGAGCAAAACACACAAACAAACTGATTCCTTGATCTAGAGCCACAGTGCACATGCTGTGGAAAAGGGGACATGGCCAACTTGAATCACAATATTCATCAGAGCATGAAAAGAGCGTAAAAAGGACACAGAGGAGAGATAATTGTGGTCCTTCCTTCCTCCCTCCCTCCCTCCCTCCCTCCCTCCCTCCCTCCTTCCCTCAGGAAGTGACTGACAGATGAGACTTTGTCCAAGCAGGTTCTGTCTGAAATACCAGACTTGAGTTTCCCCCTCTGTGGGTATTAGCTAATCAGTCCTCCCTTCTTTCTGTAGGAAGGTGGTGCATGTCTCTCAGAACTTACCTGGTTTCCTCTGCACCAGGTGAACCAGGGAAAAGCTTTCTAAGCCTTATTCAGACCCATAGAGGCTGCGCTGTGTGTGACTTCAGAGACCTCAGGGAGTATAGGGGTGGGTGGGTGCTTGATGCTTCAGACTCATGTCATTGAAGGACATAACATAGTCTGGATTCACAGAGATTCACAACACAGAGCCATTGTCACTTACTAACAGCTCAGGACACCCAGAGCTAACAAGAAATTGCAGTCTCAGCCGGGCTTTAATCACAGCACACACACAGATCTCTGTGAATTCAAAGATGGCCTGATTTACAGAGTGAGTTTTAGGACAGCCCAAGATACACAAAGAAACCCTTTCTTGAAAAACAAAGCAAAACAGCAAAAGAAAGAAAGACAAGGAAAAAGAAAAAAATGGCAGTCTCTTTCCACTCTCTCCTCCATTGGCTCTTAAAGAGCTCTCAAGCTGAACTGGAGACCATGGTGTCACTCAAAACTGGGAAGCCAGAAACCTTAGGGGGGTCACAGGAGTCGGACTGACTGCAGCACTTGATGCCTCAACCCTGCTAATGGCTGTGATATAAGGCATGGTAAAATACGGGCTTTGGCAGAGCACTACTCCCCTTTCTCTATTATTATTGCTACACAACGAAAAGGACCGGGGGGGGGGGGTGATGATGTGCAGTCAGTGCTGGTATTGAAATCTCACTGACTCCTTCCGCACTCCTTGTCAATTCCCGACTTTGTCAAATCAACTATCGTGAATCTTTGATGTGGGTTGGCCCTTTAGGAACTCAGAGAAACAAGACAGACAGACCTGTTTCATCCCAGAAACCTCCCAGTTCCTGAGCCCTAGCCCTGGAAGTCTCAAAGCCATCACATCCAGAAATCTCTCTAGTCCCTGCTAGTGGTGAACTCACTTCGTCTTCCCCAGGACCACTAATTATTTCTCCATGTTTTCCTGTGAGATCTGAGGCCAGCTTTCTTCTTCCTCCCTCTGGCCTCTCCACGAACGATCTCCATTCTCTAGACAACATGTCTAGAACCGAGTCTTATAGGCACCGAGAGAGTGTGTCTTGAGGGCAGTTGGCGTTTCTAGGACACGAGTGACATCACAAAATTCCGAGAGCTCTCTGGGATACCGTGGAATTTCCAGAGAAGGGACTGCTGATGTCGTGAGGCACGGCCTTTACCTCCTTGCTGATATTTCTCCCCGAACTGACCGACCGACCGACCGACCGACCAACCGGAACCTGAGGTTTCCTTTCCAGGAGTCTCTCCTCCGACACAGAGGGAGCCATTCAGGATTTCCTCCTTCCAAAACCAGAAATTTCTCTCTGCTTCATTAATATCTTCTCACTACTTCCTGAACCCATGGGGAGTTAGTTAGTTGAACACTCACTTTTTTCATGAATGACCCTTCCTCCCTCTCCTGAACATCTCATATTACTGATTCATACTCAGTAAAACAGTAATATGAGAAATTAGGCCAGGAGGACATGGAAGATGAGGGTTGAGTCTTCTGAAGTGAACAAGCACTTAGGGAAGGCTAAACTTAAGGGAATTTGACTCTGAGTGGCAAGACATGAATAGCTGCTGCCAAGGCACAGATACAGGCACCAACTGGGCCCTCGGCATCCTCCTGCATCATCAGAGCTGTGTGGGAAACTCAGCCCAAAGGAGGGGCCGTGTTCAAAGGGAGAGGGCATTTTCGAGGACAGCACTGTTTTCTTTTTCTTCTTTCTTTCTTTCTTTCTTTCTTTCTTTCTTTCTTTCTTTCTTTCTTTTTTTTTTCGAGACAGGGTTGTTCTGTAGTTTTTTTTTTTTTTTTTTTTTTTTGGAGCCTGTCCTGGAACTAGCTCTTGTAGACCAGGCTGGTCTTGAACTCACATGCTTTCTTTTTTTTTCTATTGGATATTTTTGACTTCTTTATCAAAGATCAGGTGTTCGAAGATGTGTGGATCGATATCCGGGTCTTCTATTCGGTTCCATTGGTCCTCCTGTCTGTTCTTATGCCAGGACCAGGCTGTTTTCAGAACTGTAGCTTACAGAGTGTTCTTGCAGGTGGGGCACAGAAGAGGTTAATTACGGTACCTTAGTTCTTCTGCTTTTCTAGCAGACCGGAGCCCAGCTGACAGGAATCCAGTAGAGATGGTGTCAAGGTTCACACTGACACTAACAGCTGTAACTTGAGCAGGATTTGTGATCCACATGAAATTTGCAATGAATTGCAGCAAATCTGTGACACTCTAACTTGCTCAGGCTCAGTATCTGAACATACAGATGTTTGCAATGATCACTGGCTTCAGGATTTTTTTTTTTTTGTTGTTGTTGTTTTGTTTTTCCACGAGACAGGGTTTCCCTGTAGCTGAAGTTTAACGGCCTGGTGTTTTTGTGACTTACTGCTTCAAAGAACTTCTCCATTTCTTTATCCCTAAGGGAAAAGAAATATAATCACTAAATACATTTAAGTGTCTTTCAACCATTTTAGATCCCTCTGTTGAGAGTTCTCTGTTTAGGTCTGTACTCCATTTTTTAAAATTGGATTATTTGTTCTTTGGATGACCAATTTCTCGACTTCTTTGTGTATTTTGGAGATTAGTGAAGATCTTTTCCCATTCTGTAAGGCCGTCGTTTTGTCTTGTTGGCCATGTTCTTTGCTTTACAGAAGCTTTTCAGTTTCAGGAGGTCTCACTTATTAATTGTTTCTCTCAGTGTCTGTTTTTTTTTTCTTTTTTTTCTTTTTTCTTTCTTTTTTTTTCTTTTTTTTCTTTTTTTCTTTTTTTCTTATTTTTCTTCTTCTTCTTTTCTTTTTTTTTCTTTTTTTTCTCTCTTTAGTTTTTTTCTTTGTTCTTTTTTTTTGTTTTGTTTTTCTTTTTTTTTCTTTTTTCTTTTTTTTCTTTTTCTCTCAGTGTCTGTGCTACTGGGGTTCTATTTAGCAAGCGTTCTCCTGTGCCAATGTGTTCAAGTGCATTTGATATTTTTATTTTTATATTCTTTTATTGTGGATGAAGTCAATTATTTGAACTCTCAAATATTTTTATTGTTATTATCTCTCTATTAGTTTGCTTATTTGTGGTTGTTCACCAACTTGACTATCTAGAGGAAGTAAAAGTCGTAACAAGGTTTCCGTAGGTGAACCTGCGGAAGGATCATTAACGTGAGAGAGCAGCGGCGGCGGCTCTGCCCGCCCGAGTTCTCGCCGGGAGGCGCGCTCCCCGGGTCGCACGTGTGTTGTGCGCACGGAAGTGTGCGTGCGCACGGGCGCGCGTGGCGGTCGTGAGACAGAGGTCGAGAGAGGGGGAAGGGGGACGGGCGCCGGCTCGCCCGCCCTCCTCGCCCCGTCCGAGGACCCGTGTCTGGCTCTGCCGCTGGCGGCTCACGGCGGACGGCGGCTCTCTTCCCGCTCTCGCTCTCCTCCGTCCACTCCCGCTGCTTGCCTCACCGCACCGCAGCGGCCCGCGGGTGTGTCCCCTCTTTCCCGGGCGCGCGCCTTTCCCTCTCCATCCCTCTTCCCGGGGGAGGATGGGCGAGGGTCTGGCGGCGCCCCGGGCCCCCTCTTGCCGCCGACCTCCGCTCGCGCGCCGTGGCGCCGCCGCGCGCCTGTCGGGGAGGCGGCGGAGGTTGGGCGCACTTTTTTTTCCCCCCTCTCCACCTCCTTCTCCAAAGGACCGGGGTAGACCAGTAGTCCCTCCCACCGGGCGGGAGGCCATTTTTTTCCCCCGGGGATGCGGCGGGTCGACCAGATGTCCCGCTGGACTCTTTTTTTTTTTTTTTTTTAATGTATAATATATATTATATCTTCCTAGACCTGACGGGTCGACCAGTTGTCTCTGTGCACTTCCTTTTTTTTGACGGACTGGAAGCGGGTCGACCAGTTGTCCGATTAAATATTTGGCCTTAAAATGCTAAGTACCGGGGTCGACCAGTTGGCCTTGTGAACTTGGGTCGACCAGTTGTCTTTTTCCATGTCTTGATTGACTGATGTCATTCTTCAATGTGTTGGTGGTTAGTTTATGTCTTTTGTTCTCTATGCCAACACGCCCCACTCACCAAACACTTTTTTTTTTAATTTATTTATTTACTTATTTTTATTTTACTTTTTTATTATTTATTTATTTATTTATACATACATACATACATCCTGTCTATCTGTCCAGATGGGGCAGGGGTAGAAGGGGCTAGCTATGAGAGGAAGGTGCTCGGTGGGCATCCAGTTGTAAATAAGGCTGGGAATAAATAGCTGAATATTAATTCATTTGAGTAATATTAAAACTGTTCAAGTAGAAAACAATTGCTTTCTTTTTCTGTTTGCCCAGAGATCTGACTGACTGCAACTTGGAAAGAAGACGGCCCTGCTGGACAGAGACCTCCCTCCTGCTTTGGGTGGGTCGACCAGTTTACATGTTTATTTCCACGTTTTGTCTTTTATGGATTGAATGGATGTGTCTCTCTCTTTTTTTTTTTTTTTTTTTTTTTGGTTTTTCGAGACAGGGTTTCTCTGTGGCTTTGGAGCCTGTCCTGGAACTAGCACTGTAGACCAGGCTGGTCTCGAACTCACAGAGATCCGCCTACCTCTGCCTCCCGAGTACTGGGATTAAAGGCGTGCGCCACCATCGCCCGGCTCTCATTTTTTTTTTCACGATTGCTTGCTTGCTTGCTTGCTTACTTACTTACTTACTTACTATCTGTTCAGCCCATCTCATTTACTTACTTCTTTAAAAAAAATGACCCACCTAGTTATTTACTTACTTACTTACTTACTTACTTGTTCATTCATTCCTTCACTTCCTTATCTTCTTTCATATATCTGTTTATTTATCTGCTGATTTAGCGTGACTCATTTACTTATTGAATGTTTCAATTATTATTTAGTTTTATTCATTTATTCATTCTTTATGTCTATTTTTATGTATGTATTTACTCACTTTCTTAATTTTTTTTTTTACTTTTTAAAATTTACTTAATTTATTTCTTTCTTTGGGAATGTAGATTCTTTTTTCCTTTCTTCCTTTCTTTCCTTCTTTCTGTCTCCTGACTGTCACTGGCTAAGAAAATGGTGGCCTCCATGTCACTGGTCAGCATAGCAGCTCCTAAAATGGAATTTGATGAAGGGATACATAGATAGATAGATAGATAGATAGATAGATAGATAGATAGATAGATAGATAGATAGATGGGATGCGCACACGCTCACACACACACACACACACACACACACACACACACACATATGCACGCACGTGCATGACATGTACAGATGGGGGGCGATTCCAATGTTTTCAGAGGAAGGTGCTCGCTGGTAATAATAAATGTGCTGGTAAATAAGGCTGGAAATAGCTGAATATTAAATCATTAAAACTCTTCAAATAAATAAAAAGCAATTCCATTTCTCTCTCTCTCTCTTTCTCACCATATACCAGCACATCTGAACTGACTGCAACATACAAAAGAAGAAGAAACACGGAAAGAAGACATCCCTGCTGGACAGGATCTGAGATGAGAATAAATTCATCGAATGGCTGCCAACAGCATTTCATTGAGAAGAGATTCCACATTTTATGCTGTACAGTTACTTAGTTAGATAGATAGATAAAGAGAGGCCTGTGAACTGGGGTGGGCTGTGGCTTCTCAGGTCACCTCAGGTCAGGGAGGGGCTGAGGAGTGTCCCATTGGCCTTGACAATAGGCAGGAGTCAGAGGTTAATGTCAGGGCAGGGCCTGAGAGTTCCTCAAAGGGAATGAATGGAGACCCTTGCTTACCTAAGAAATGCCTGACCTTGGAAAAGGACTTGTGGAAAGCGGGCCCTTGAAACTGTGGTTTCACGTCTTACTAGAAAGCTCCCTCTTGGAAGGGAAAGTCATCGTGATATCTTACTCTTTTCCCAAGGATACCCTACCTACCCTTCTGATCATTCTTACTGAATTAAGTCTTCCACTGCAAATAAATAAATAAATAAATAATAAATGAAGTGGGTGAGTGAGTGAGTGAGTGAGTAAGTAAGTAAGTAAGTAAGTAAACAAGCAAATACGTGGATGGACAAATAAATACAAAGTTTGCTGTTGTTGACTGACTTTTGATTTCATAATGAATCTCTCTCTCTCTCTCTCTCTCTCTCACACACACACACACACACACACACACTAAATATACAATAAAAGGAAGCATAACACCTTTACTCAGGGGGCAGAGTGAACTCTGAAAGTTTTCCAGGCGGGGGGGGGGGGGGGGAGACAGAATATAAGAACAAAATGAGAAACAAGGAAAAATAGTGTTGGCTGGCTGGCCGGCTTTCAGTTCCCTGACAGAAATGAGCACATTGTGGAGGAAACACAAAGTTGTTACACTATGTGGGTGTGATGAGGAGAGATTGTGAGTGAGTGTCCTGTCAGAACAAAGTTAGTCCCATAGTTGATGAAATTCATTATCCCAAAACTTCAGCAGAATATATCCCAAGTTTGCAAATGTGTGATCAGCTTGTGACAGGTTGGGCTGGAGATGCTGAGAACTGGGGAGCCCTCAATGCAAGAGCAGACACTCATTCCCATGAAGAGGGAGAGAGGGAGGGAGGGAGGGAGGGAGGGAGGGATCATTCATTCCTATACTCAAGTTTAAAGAAAGATGAGTGGCTATCTATGGAGAGACCACTCACAGATATGAAAAACCATTTCCTAAAAATCAAATTTCTCAGTCAGTATGCAACTGCTATGGTGCTTCTCCTAGATAGAGCAAAACACACAAACAAACTGATTCCTTGATCTAGAGCCACAGTGCACATGCTGTGGAAAAGGGGACATGGCCAACTTGAATCACAATATTCATCAGAGCATGAAAAGAGCGTAAAAAGGACACAGAGGAGAGATAATTGTGGTCCTTCCTTCCTCCCTCCCTCCCTCCCTCCCTCCCTCCCTCCCTCCTTCCCTCAGGAAGTGACTGAGAGATGAGACTTTGTCCAAGCAGGTTCTGTCTGAAATACCAGACTTGAGTTTCCCCCTCTGTGGGTATTAGCTAATCAGTCCTCCCTTCTTTCTGTAGGAAGGTGGTGCATGTCTCTCAGAACTTACCTGGTTTCCTCTGCACCAGGTGAACCAGGGAAAAGCTTTCTAAGCCTTATTCAGACCCATAGAGGCTGCGCTGTGTGTGACTTCAGAGACCTCAGGGAGTATAGGGGTGGGTGGGTGCTTGATGCTTCAGACTCATGTCATTGAAGGACATAACATAGTCTGGATTCACAGAGATTCACAACACAGAGCCATTGTCACTTACTAACAGCTCAGGACACCCAGAGCTAACAAGAAATTGCAGTCTCAGCCGGGCTTTAATCACAGCACACACACAGATCTCTGTGAATTCAAAGATGGCCTGATTTACAGAGTGAGTTTTAGGACAGCCCAAGATACAAAAAGAAACCCTTTCTTGAAAAACAAAGCAAAACAGCAAAAGAAAGAAAGACAAGGAAAAAGAAAAAAATGGCAGTCTCTTTCCACTCTCTCCTCCATTGGCTCTTAAAGAGCTCTCAAGCTGAACTGGAGACCATGGTGTCACTCAAAACTGGGAAGCCAGAAACCTTAGGGGGGTCACAGGAGTCGGACTGACTGCAGCACTTGATGCCTCAACCCTGCTAATGGCTGTGATATAAGGCATGGTAAAATACGGGCTTTGGCAGAGCACTACTCCCCTTTCTCTATTATTATTGCTACACAACGAAAAGGACCGGGGGGGGGGGGGGGTGATGATGTGCAGTCAGTGCTGGTATTGAAATCTCACTGACTCCTTCCGCACTCCTTGTCAATTCCCGACTTTGTCAAATCAACTATCGTGAATCTTTGATGTGGGTTGGCCCTTTAGGAACTCAGAGAAACAAGACAGACAGACCTGTTTCATCCCAGAAACCTCCCAGTTCCTGAGCCCTAGCCCTGGAAGTCTCAAAGCCATCACATCCAGAAATCTCTCTAGTCCCTGCTAGTGGTGAACTCACTTCGTCTTCCCCAGGACCACTAATTATTTCTCCATGTTTTCCTGTGAGATCTGAGGCCAGCTTTCTTCTTCCTCCCTCTGGCCTCTCCACGAACGATCTCCATTCTCTAGACAACATGTCTAGAACCGAGTCTTATAGGCACCGAGAGAGTGTGTCTTGAGGGCAGTTGGCGTTTCTAGGACACGAGTGACATCACAAAATTCCGAGAGCTCTCTGGGATACCGTGGAATTTCCAGAGAAGGGACTGCTGATGTCGTGAGGCACGGCCTTTACCTCCTTGCTGATATTTCTCCCCGAACTGACCGACCGACCGACCGACCGACCAACCGGAACCTGAGGTTTCCTTTCCAGGAGTCTCTCCTCCGACACAGAGGGAGCCATTCAGGATTTCCTCCTTCCAAAACCAGAAATTTCTCTCTGCTTCATTAATATCTTCTCACTACTTCCTGAACCCATGGGGAGTTAGTTAGTTGAACACTCACTTTTTTCATGAATGACCCTTCCTCCCTCTCCTGAACATCTCATATTACTGATTCATACTCAGTAAAACAGTAATATGAGAAATTAGGCCAGGAGGACATGGAAGATGAGGGTTGAGTCTTCTGAAGTGAACAAGCACTTAGGGAAGGCTAAACTTAAGGGAATTTGACTCTGAGTGGCAAGACATGAATAGCTGCTGCCAAGGCACAGATACAGGCACCAACTGGGCCCTCGGCATCCTCCTGCATCATCAGAGCTGTGTGGGAAACTCAGCCCAAAGGAGGGGCCGTGTTCAAAGGGAGAGGGCATTTTCGAGGACAGCACTGTTTTCTTTTTCTTCTTTCTTTCTTTCTTTCTTTCTTTCTTTCTTTCTTTCTTTCTTTTTTTTTTTCGAGACAGGGTTGTTCTGTAGTTTTTTTTTTTTGGAGCCTGTCCTGGAACTAGCTCTTGTAGACCAGGCTGGTCTTGAACTCACATGCTTTCTTTTTTTTTTCTATTGGATATTTTTGACTTCTTTATCAAAGATCAGGTGTTCGAAGATGTGTGGATCGATATCCGGGTCTTCTATTCGGTTCCATTGGTCCTCCTGTCTGTTCTTATGCCAGGACCAGGCTGTTTTCAGAACTGTAGCTTACAGAGTGTTCTTGCAGGTGGGGCACAGAAGAGGTTAATTACGGTACCTTAGTTCTTCTGCTTTTCTAGCAGACCGGAGCCCAGCTGACAGGAATCCAGTAGAGATGGTGTCAAGGTTCACACTGACACTAACAGCTGTAACTTGAGCAGGATTTGTGATCCACATGAAATTTGCAATGAATTGCAGCAAATCTGTGACACTCTAACTTGCTCAGGCTCAGTATCTGAACATACAGATGTTTGCAATGATCACTGGCTTCAGGATTTTTTTTTTTGTTGTTGTTGTTTTGTTTTTCCACGAGACAGGGTTTCCCTGTAGCTGAAGTTTAACGGCCTGGTGTTTTTGTGACTTACTGCTTCAAAGAACTTCTCCATTTCTTTATCCCTAAGGGAAAAGAAATATAATCACTAAATACATTTAAGTGTCTTTCAACCATTTTAGATCCCTCTGTTGAGAGTTCTCTGTTTAGGTCTGTACTCCATTTTTTAAAATTGGATTATTTGTTCTTTGGATGACCAATTTCTCGACTTCTTTGTGTATTTTGGAGATTAGTGAAGATCTTTTCCCATTCTGTAAGGCCGTCGTTTTGTCTTGTTGGCCATGTTCTTTGCTTTACAGAAGCTTTTCAGTTTCAGGAGGTCTCACTTATTAATTGTTTCTCTCAGTGTCTGTTTTTTTTTTCTTTTTTTTTCTTTTTTCTTTCTTTTTTTTTCTTTTTTTTCTTTTTTTCTTTTTTTCTTATTTTTCTTCTTCTTCTTTTCTTTTTTTTTCTTTTTTTTCTCTCTTTAGTTTTTTTCTTTGTTCTTTTTTTTTTGTTTTGTTTTTCTTTTTTTTTCTTTTTTCTTTTTTTTCTTTTTCTCTCAGTGTCTGTGCTACTGGGGTTCTATTTAGCAAGCGTTCTCCTGTGCCAATGTGTTCAAGTGCATTTGATATTTTTATTTTTATATTCTTTTATTGTGGATGAAGTCAATTATTTGAACTCTCAAATATTTTTATTGTTATTATCTCTCTATTAGTTTGCTTATTTGTGGTTGTTCACCAACTTGACTATCTAGAGGAAGTAAAAGTCGTAACAAGGTTTCCGTAGGTGAACCTGCGGAAGGATCATTAACGTGAGAGAGCAGCGGCGGCGGCTCTGCCCGCCCGCTCGCCTGCCTCGCCCGAGTTCTCGCCGGGAGGCGCGCTCCCCGGGTCGCACGTGTGTTGTGCGCACGGAAGTGTGCGTGCGCACGGGCGCGCGTGGCGGTTGTGAGAGAGAGGTCGAGAGAGGGGGAAGGGGGACGGGCGCCGGCTCGCCCGCCCTCCTCGCCCCGTCCGAGGACCCGTGTCTGGCTCTGCCGCTGGCGGCTCACGGCGGACGGAGGCTCTCTTCCCGCTCTCGCTCTCCTCCGTCCACTCCCGCTG
The DNA here is from genome assembly GCF_037038515.1 of Microtus pennsylvanicus. Classification (NCBI taxonomy): domain Eukaryota; kingdom Metazoa; phylum Chordata; class Mammalia; order Rodentia; family Cricetidae; genus Microtus; species Microtus pennsylvanicus. The sequence goes on along the minus strand of NW_027460893.1, from coordinate 688,224 downwards.
CTTGCCTCACCGCACCGCAGCGGCCCGCGGGTGTGTCCCCTCTTTCCCGGGCGCGCGCCTTTCCCTCTCCATCCCTCTTCGCGGGGGAGGATGGGCGAGGGTCTGGCGGCGCCCCGGGCCCCCTCTCGCCGCCGACCTCCGCTCGCGCGCCGTGGCGCCGCGGCGCGCCTGTCGGGGAGGCGGCGGAGGTTGGGCGCACTTTTTTTTCCCCCCTCTCCACCTCCTTCTCCAAAGGACCGGGGTAGACCAGTAGTCCCTCCCACCGGGCGGGAGGCCATTTTTTTCCCCCGGGGATGCGGCGGGTCGACCAGATGTCCCGCTGGACTCTTTTTTTTTTTTTTTTTTTTTTTTTTTTAATGTATAATATATATTATATCTTCCTAGACCTGACGGGTCGACCAGTTGTCTCTGTGCACTTCCTTTTTTTTGACGGACTGGAAGCGGGTCGACCAGTTGTCCGATTAAATATTTGGCCTTAAAATGCTAAGTACCGGGGTCGACAAGTTGGCCTTGTGAACTTGGGTCGACCAGTTGTCTTTTTCCATGTCTTGATTGAATGATGTCATTCTTCAATGTGTTGGTGGTTAGTTTATCTCTTTTGTTCTCTATGCCAACACGCCCCACTCACCAAACACTTTTTTTTAAATTTATTTATTTACTTATTTTTATTTTACTTTTTTATTATTTATTTATTTATACATACATACATACATCCTGTCTATCT
>NW_027460892.1:600000-752806 GCF_037038515.1 Microtus pennsylvanicus | reverse complement strand
GTTCAGATGTGCTGGTATATGGTGAGAAAGAGAGAGAGAGAGAAATGGAATTGCTTTTTATTTATTTGAAGAGTTTTAATGATTTAATATTCAGCTATTTCCAGCCTTATTTACCAGCACATTTATTATTACCAGCGAGCACCTTCCTCTGAAAACATTGGAATCGCCCCCCATCTGTACATGTCATGCACGTGCGTGCATATGTGTGTGTGTGTGTGTGTGTGTGTGTGTGTGAGCGTGTGCGCATCCCATCTATCTATCTATCTATCTATCTATCTATCTATCTATCTATCTATCTATCTATGTATCCCTTCATCAAATTCCATTTTAGGAGCTGCTATGCTGACCAGTGACATGGAGGCCACCATTTTCTTAGCCAGTGACAGTCAGGAGACAGAAAGAAGGAAAGAAAGGAAGAAAGGAAGAAAGAATCTACATTCCCAAAGAAAGAAAAAAATTAAGTAAATTTTAAAAAGTAAAAAAAAAATTAAGAAAGTAAGTAAATACATACATAAAAATAGACATAAAGAATGAATAAATGAATAAAACTAAATAATAATTGAAACATTCAATAAGTAAATGAGTCACGCTAAATCAGCAGATAAATAAACAGATATATGAAAGAAGATAAGGAAGTGAAGGAATGAATGAACAAGTAAGTAAGTAAGTAAGTAAATAACTAGGTGGGTCATTTTTTTTAAAGAAGTAAGTAAATGACATGGGCTGAACAGATAGTAAGTAAGTAAGTAAGTAAGCAAGCAAGCAAGCAAGCAATCGTGAAAAAAAATGAGAGCCGGGTGATGGTGGCGCACGCCTTTAATCCCAGTACTCGGGAGGCAGAGGTAGGCGGATCTCTGTGAGTTCGAGACCAGCCTGGTCTACAGTGCTAGTTCCAGGACAGGCTCCAAAGCCACAGAGAAACCCTGTCTCGAAAAACCAAAAAAAAAAAAAAAAAAAGAGAGAGAGAGACACATCCATTCAATCCATAAAAGACAAAACGTGGAAATAAACATGTAAACTGGTCGACCCACCCAAAGCAGGAGGGAGGTCTCTGTCCAGCAGGGCCGTCTTCTTTCCAAGTTGCAGTCAGTCAGATCTCTGGGCAAACAGAAAAAGAAAGCAATTGTTTTCTACTTGAACAGTTTTAATATTACTCAAATGAATTAATATTCAGCTATTTATTCCCAGCCTTATTTACAACTGGATGCCCACCGAGCACCTTCCTCTCATAGCTAGCCCCTTCTACCCCTGCCCCATCTGGACAGATAGACAGGATGTATGTATGTATGTATGTATAAATAAATAAATAATAAAAAAGTAAAATAAAAATAAGTAAATAAATAAATTAAAACAAAAGTGTTTGGTGAGTGGGGCGTGTTGGCATAGAGAACAAAAGAGATAAACTAACCACCAACACATTGAAGAATGACATCAGTCAATCAAGACATGGAAAAAGACAACTGGTCGACCCAAGTTCACAAGGCCAACTGGTCGACCCCGGTACTTAGCATTTTAAGGCCAAATATTTAATCGGACAACTGGTCGACCCGCTTCTAGTCAGTCAAAAAAAAGGAAGTGCACAGAGACAACTGGTCGACCCGTCAGGTCTAGGAAGATATAATATATATTATACATTAAAAAAAAAAAAAAGAGTCCAGCGGGACATCTGGTCGACCCGCCGCATCCCCGGGGGAAAAAAATGGCCTCCCGCCCGGTGGGAGGGACTACTGGTCTACCCCGGTCCTTTGGAGAAGGAGGTGGAGAGGGGGGAAAAAAAAGTGCGCCCAACCTCCGCCGCCTCCCCGACAGGCGCGCCGCGGCGCCACGGCGCGCGAGCGGAGGTCGGCGGCGAGAGGGGGCCCGGGGCGCCGCCAGACCCTCGCCCATCCTCCCCCGCGAAGAGGGATGGAGAGGGAAAGGCGCGCGCCCGGGAAAGAGGGGACACACCCGCGGGCCGCTGCGGTGCGGTGAGGCAAGCAGCGGGAGTGGACGGAGGAGAGCGAGAGCGGGAAGAGAGCCGCCGTCCGCCGTGAGCCGCCAGTGGCAGAGCCAGACACGGGTCCTCGGACGGGGCGAGGAGGGCGGGCGAGCCGGCGCCCGTCCCCCTTCCCCCTCTCTCGACCTCTCTCTCACGACCGCCACGAGCGCCCGTGCGCACGCACACTTCCGTGCGCACAACACACGTGCGACCCGGGGAGCGCGCCTCCCGGCGAGAACTCGGGCGAGGCAGGCGAGCGGGCGGGCAGAGCCGCCACCGCTGCTCTCTCACGTTAATGATCCTTCCGCAGGTTCACCTACGGAAACCTTGTTACGACTTTTACTTCCTCTAGATAGTCAAGTTGGTGAACAACCACAAATAAGCAAACAAATAGAGAGATAATAACAATAAAAATATTTGAGAGTTCAAATAATTGACTTCATCCACAATAAAAGAATATAAAAATAAAAATATCAAATGCACTTGAACACATTGGCACAGGAGAACGCTTGCTAAATAGAACCCCAGTAGCACAGACACTGAGAGAAAAAGAAAAAAAAGAAAAAAGAAAAAAAAAAGAAAAACAAAACAAAAAAAAAGAACAAAGAAAAAAACTAAAGAGAGAAAAAAAGAAAAAAAAAGAAAAGAAGAAGAAGAAAAAAAGAAAAAAAGAAAAAAAGAAAAAAAGAAAAAAAAGAAAAAAAAAAGAAAGAAAAAAGAAAAAAAAAGAAAAAAAAACAGACACTGAGAGAAACAATTAATAAGTGAGACCTCCTGAAACTGAAAAGCTTCTGTAAAGCAAAGAACATGGCCAACAAGACAAAACGACGGCCTTACAGAATGGGAAAAGATCTTCACTAATCTCCAAAATACACAAAGAAGTCGAGAAATTGGTCATCCAAAGAACAAATAATCCAATTTTAAAAAATGGAGTACAGACCTAAACAGAGAACTCTCAACAGAGGGATCTAAAATGGTTGAAAGACACTTAAATGTATTTAGTGATTATATTTCTTTTCCCTTAGGGATAAAGAAATGGAGAAGTTCTTTGAAGCAGTAAGTCACAAAAACACCAGGCCGTTAAACTTCAGCTACAGGGAAACCCTGTCTCGTGGAAAAACAAAACAACAACAACAACAAAAAAAAAAAATCCTGAAGCCAGTGATCATTGCAAACATCTGTATGTTCAGATACTGAGCCTGAGCAAGTTAGAGTGTCACAGATTTGCTGCAATTCATTGCAAATTTCATGTGGATCACAAATCCTGCTCAAGTTACAGCTGTTAGTGTCAGTGTGAACCTTGACACCATCTCTACTGGATTCCTGTCAGCTGGGCTCCGGTCTGCTAGAAAAGCAGAAGAACTAAGGTACCGTAATTAACCTCTTCTGTGCCCCACCTGCAAGAACACTCTGTAAGCTACAGTTCTGAAAACAGCCTGGTCCTGGCATAAGAACAGACAGGAGGACCAATGGAACCGAATAGAAGACCCGGATATCGATCCACACATCTTCGAACACCTGATCTTTGATAAAGAAGTCAAAAATACCCAATAGAAAAAAAAAGAAAGCATGTGAGTTCAAGACCAGCCTGGTCTACAAGAGCTAGTTCCAGGACAGGCTCCAAAAAAAAAAAAACTACAGAACAACCCTGTCTCGAAAAAAAAAGAAAGAAAGAAAGAAAGAAAGAAAGAAAGAAAGAAAGAAGAAAAAGAAAACAGTGCTGTCCTCGAAAATGCCCTCTCCCTTTGAACACGGCCCCTCCTTTGGGCTGAGTTTCCCACACAGCTCTGATGATGCAGGAGGATGCCGAGGGCCCAGTTGGTGCCTGTATCTGTGCCTTGGCAGCAGCTATTCATGTCTTGCCACTCAGAGTCAAATTCCCTTAAGTTTAGCCTTCCCTAAGTGCTTGTTCACTTCAGAAGACTCAACCCTCATCTTCCATGTCCTCCTGGCCTAATTTCTCATATTACTGTTTTACTGAGTATGAATCAGTAATATGAGATGTTCAGGAGAGGGAGGAAGGGTCATTCATGAAAAAAGTGAGTGTTCAACTAACTAACTCCCCATGGGTTCAGGAAGTAGTGAGAAGATATTAATGAAGCAGAGAGAAATTTCTGGTTTTGGAAGGAGGAAATCCTGAATGGCTCCCTCTGTGTCGGAGGAGAGACTCCTGGAAAGGAAACCTCAGGTTCCGGTTGGTCGGTCGGTCGGTCGGTCGGTCAGTTCGGGGAGAAATATCAGCAAGGAGGTAAAGGCCGTGCCTCACGACATCAGCAGTCCCTTCTCTGGAAATTCCACGGTATCCCAGAGAGCTCTCGGAATTTTGTGATGTCACTCGTGTCCTAGAAACGCCAACTGCCCTCAAGACACACTCTCTCGGTGCCTATAAGACTCGGTTCTAGACATGTTGTCTAGAGAATGGAGATCGTTCGTGGAGAGGCCAGAGGGAGGAAGAAGAAAGCTGGCCTCAGATCTCACAGGAAAACATGGAGAAATAATTAGTGGTCCTGGGGAAGACGAAGTGAGTTCACCACTAGCAGGGACTAGAGAGATTTCTGGATGTGATGGCTTTGAGACTTCCAGGGCTAGGGCTCAGGAACTGGGAGGTTTCTGGGATGAAACAGGTCTGTCTGTCTTGTTTCTCTGAGTTCCTAAAGGGCCAACCCACATCAAAGATTCACGATAGTTGATTTGACAAAGTCGGGAATTGACAAGGAGTGCGGAAGGAGTCAGTGAGATTTCAATACCAGCACTGACTGCACATCATCACCCCCCCCCGGTCCTTTTCGTTGTGTAGCAATAATAATAGAGAAAGGGGAGTAGTGCTCTGCCAAAGCCCGTATTTTACCATGCCTTATATCACAGCCATTAGCAGGGTTGAGGCATCAAGTGCTGCAGTCAGTCCGACTCCTGTGACCCCCCTAAGGTTTCTGGCTTCCCAGTTTTGAGTGACACCATGGTCTCCAGTTCAGCTTGAGAGCTCTTTAAGAGCCAATGGAGGAGAGAGTGGAAAGAGACTGCCATTTTTTTCTTTTTCCTTGTCTTTCTTTCTTTTGCTGTTTTGCTTTGTTTTTCAAGAAAGGGTTTCTTTGTGTATCTTGGGCTGTCCTAAAACTCACTCTGTAAATCAGGCCATCTTTGAATTCACAGAGATCTGTGTGTGTGCTGTGATTAAAGCCCGGCTGAGACTGCAATTTCTTGTTAGCTCTGGGTGTCCTGAGCTGTTAGTAAGTGACAATGGCTCTGTGTTGTGAATCTCTGTGAATCCAGACTATGTTATGTCCTTCAATGACATGAGTCTGAAGCATCAAGCACCCACCCACCCCTATACTCCCTGAGGTCTCTGAAGTCACACACAGCGCAGCCTCTATGGGTCTGAATAAGGCTTAGAAAGCTTTTCCCTGGTTCACCTGGTGCAGAGGAAACCAGGTAAGTTCTGAGAGACATGCACCACCTTCCTACAGAAAGAAGGGAGGACTGATTAGCTAATACCCACAGAGGGGGAAACTCAAGTCTGGTATTTCAGACAGAACCTGCTTGGACAAAGTCTCATCTGTCAGTCACTTCCTGAGGGAAGGAGGGAGGGAGGGAGGGAGGGAGGGAGGGAGGGAGGGAGGAAGGAAGGACCACAATTATCTCTCCTCTGTGTCCTTTTTACGCTCTTTCCATGCTCTGATGAATATTGTGATTCAAGTTGGCCATGTCCCCTTTTCCACAGCATGTGCACTGTGGCTCTAGATCAAGGAATCAGTTTGTTTGTGTGTTTTGCTCTATCTAGGAGAAGCACCATAGCAGTTGCATACTGACTGAGAAATTTGATTTTTAGGAAATGATTTTTCATATCTGTGAGTGGTCTCTCCATAGATAGCCACTCATCTTTCTTTAAACTTGAGTATAGGAATGAATGATCCCTCCCTCCCTCCCTCCCTCTCTCCCTCTTCATGGGAATGAGTGTCTGCTCTTGCATTGAGGGCTCCCCAGTTCTCAGCATCTCCAGCCCAACCTGTCACAAGCTGATCACACATTTGCAAACTTGGGATATATTCTGCTGAAGTTTTGGGATAATGAATTTCATCAACTATGGGACTAACTTTGTTCTGACAGGACACTCACTCACAATCTCTCCTCATCACACCCACATAGTGTAACAACTTTGTGTTTCCTCCACAATGTGCTCATTTCTGTCAGGGAACTGAAAGCCGGCCAGCCAACCAACACTATTTTTCCTTGTTTCTCATTTTGTTCTTATATTCTGTCTCTCCCCCCCCCCCCGCCTGGAAAACTTTCAGAGTTCACTCTGCCCCCTGAGTAAAGGTGTTATGCTTCCTTTTATTGTATATTTAGTGTGTGTGTGTGTGAGAGAGAGAGAGAGAGAGAGAGAGAGAGAGATTCATTATGAAATCAAAAGTCAGTCAACAACAGCAAACTTTGTATTTATTTGTCCATCCACGTATTTGCTTGTTTACTTACTTACTTACTTACTTACTCACTCACTCACTCACTCACCCACTTCATTTATTATTTATTTATTTATTTATTTATTTGCAGTGGAAGACTTAATTCAGTAAGAATGATCAGAAGGGTAGGTAGGGTATCCTTGGGAAAAGAGTAAGATATCACGATGACTTTCCCTTCCAAGAGGGAGCTTTCTAGTAAGACGTGAAACCACAGTTTCAAGGGCCCGCTTTCCACAAGTCCTTTTCCAAGGTCAGGCATTTCTTAGGTAAGCAAGGGTCTCCATTCATTCCCTTTGAGGAACTCTCAGGCCCTGCCCTGACATTAACCTCTGACTCCTGCCTATTGTCAAGGCCAATGGGACACTCCTCAGCCCCTCCCTGACCTGAGGTGACCTGAGAAGCCACAGCCCACCCCAGTTCACAGGCCTCTCTTTATCTATCTATCTAACTAAGTAACTGTACAGCATAAAATGTGGAATCTCTTCTCAATGAAATGCTGTTGGCAGCCATTCGATGAATTTATTCTCATCTCAGATCCTGTCCAGCAGGGATGTCTTCTTTCCGTGTTTCTTCTTCTTTTGTATGTTGCAGTCAGTTCAGATGTGCTGGTATATGGTGAGAAAGAGAGAGAGAGAGAAATGGAATTGCTTTTTATTTATTTGAAGAGTTTTAATGATTTAATATTCAGCTATTTCCAGCCTTATTTACCAGCACATTTATTATTACCAGCGAGCACCTTCCTCTGAAAACATTGGAATCGCCCCCCATCTGTACATGTCATGCACGTGCGTGCATATGTGTGTGTGTGTGTGTGTGTGTGAGCGTGTGCGCATCCCATCTATCTATCTATCTATCTATCTATCTATCTATCTATCTATCTATCTATCTATCTATCTATGTATCCCTTCATCAAATTCCATTTTAGGAGCTGCTATGCTGACCAGTGACATGGAGGCCACCATTTTCTTAGCCAGTGACAGTCAGGAGACAGAAAGAAGGAAAGAAAGGAAGAAAGGAAGAAAGAATCTACATTCCCAAAGAAAGAAAAAAATTAAGTAAATTTTAAAAAGTAAAAAAAAAATTAAGAAAGTAAGTAAATACATACATAAAAATAGACATAAAGAATGAATAAATGAATAAAACTAAATAATAATTGAAACATTCAATAAGTAAATGAGTCACGCTAAATCAGCAGATAAATAAACAGATATATGAAAGAAGATAAGGAAGTGAAGGAATGAATGAACAAGTAAGTAAGTAAGTAAGTAAGTAAATAACTAGGTGGGTCATTTTTTTTAAAGAAGTAAGTAAATGAGATGGGCTGAACAGATAGTAAGTAAGTAAGTAAGTAAGCAAGCAAGCAAGCAAGCAATCGTGAAAAAAAAAAATGAGAGCCGGGTGATGGTGGCGCACGCCTTTAATCCCAGTACTCGGGAGGCAGAGGTAGGCGGATCTCTGTGAGTTCGAGACCAGCCTGGTCTACAGTGCTAGTTCCAGGACAGGCTCCAAAGCCACAGAGAAACCCTGTCTCGAAAAACCAAAAAAAAAAAAAAAAGAGAGAGAGAGATACATCCATTCAATCCATAAAAGACAAAACGTGGAAATAAACATGTAAACTGGTCGACCCACCCAAAGCAGGAGGGAGGTCTCTGTCCAGCAGGGCCGTCTTCTTTCCAAGTTGCAGTCAGTCAGATCTCTTGGCAAACAGAAAAAGAAAGCAATTGTTTTCTACTTGAACAGTTTTAATATTACTCAAATGAATTAATATTCAGCTATTTATTCCCAGCCTTATTTACAACTGGATGCCCACCGAGCACCTTCCTCTCATAGCTAGCCCCTTCTACCCCTGCCCCATCTGGACAGATAGACAGGATGTATGTATGTATGTATAAATAAATAAATAATAAAAAAGTAAAATAAAAATAAGTAAATAAATAAATTAAAAAAAAGTGTTTGGTGAGTGGGGCGTGTTGGCATAGAGAACAAAAGAGATAAACTAACCACCAACACATTGAAGAATGACATCAGTCAATCAAGACATGGAAAAAGACAACTGGTCGACCCAAGTTCACAAGGCCAACTGGTCGACCCCGGTACTTAGCATTTTAAGGCCAAATATTTAATCGGACAACTGGTCGACCCGCTTCCAGTCCGTCAAAAAAAAAGGAAGTGCACAGAGACAACTGGTCGACCCGTCAGGTCTAGGAAGATATAATATATATTATACATTAAAAAAAAAAAAAAAGAGTCCAGCGGGACATCTGGTCGACCCGCCGCATCCCCGGGGGAAAAAAATGGCCTCCCGCCCGGTGGGAGGGACTACTGGTCTACCCCGGTCCTTTGGAGAAGGAGGTGGAGAGGGGGGAAAAAAAAGTGCGCCCAACATCCCCCGCCTCCCCGACAGGCGCGCCGCGGCGCCACGGCGCGCGAGCGGAGGTCGGCGGCGAGAGGGGGCCCGGGGCGCCGCCAGACCCTCGCCCATCCTCCCCCGCAAAGAGGGATGGAGAGGGAAAGGCGCGCGCCCGGGAAAGAGGGGACACACCCGCGGGCCGCTGCGGTGCGGTGAGGCAAGCAGCGGGAGTGGACGGAGGAGAGCGAGAGCGGGAAGAGAGCCGCCGTCCGCCGTGAGCCGCCAGTGGCAGAGCCAGACACGGGTCCTCGGACGGGGCGAGGAGGGCGGGCGAGCCGGCGCCCGTCCCCCTTCCCCCTCTCTCGACCTCTCTCTCACGACCGCCACGAGCGCCCGTGCGCACGCACACTTCCGTGCGCACAACACACGTGCGACCCGGGGAGCGCGCCTCCCGGCGAGAACTCGGGCGAGGCAGGCGAGCGGGCGAGCAGAGCCGCCGCCGCTGCTCTCTCACGTTAATGATCCTTCCGCAGGTTCACCTACGGAAACCTTGTTACGACTTTTACTTCCTCTAGATAGTCAAGTTGGTGAACAACCACAAATAAGCAAACAAATAGAGAGATAATAACAATAAAAATATTTGAGAGTTCAAATAATTGACTTCATCCACAATAAAAGAATATAAAAATAAAAATATCAAATGCACTTGAACACATTGGCACAGGAGAACGCTTGCTAAATAGAACCCCAGTAGCACAGACACTGAGAGAAAAAGAAAAAAAAGAAAAAAGAAAAAAAAAAGAAAAACAAAACAAAAAAAAAGAACAAAGAAAAAAACTAAAGAGAGAAAAAAAAGAAAAAAAAAGAAAAGAAGAAGAAGAAAAAAAAGAAAAAAAGAAAAAAAGAAAAAAAAGAAAAAAAAAGAAAAAAAAACAGACACTGAGAGAAACAATTAATAAGTGAGACCTCCTGAAACTGAAAAGCTTCTGTAAAGCAAAGAACATGGCCAACAAGACAAAACGACGGCCTTACAGAATGGGAAAAGATCTTCACTAATCTCCAAAATACACAAAGAAGTCGAGAAATTGGTCATCCAAAGAACAAATAATCCAATTTTAAAAAATGGAGTACAGACCTAAACAGAGAACTCTCAACAGAGGGATCTAAAATGGTTGAAAGACACTTAAATGTATTTAGTGATTATATTTCTTTTCCCTTAGGGATAAAGAAATGGAGAAGTTCTTTGAAGCAGTAAGTCACAAAAACACCAGGCCGTTAAACTTCAGCTACAGGGAAACCCTGTCTCGTGGAAAAACAAAACAACAACAACAACAAAAAAAAAAAAATCCTGAAGCCAGTGATCATTGCAAACATCTGTATGTTCAGATACTGAGCCTGAGCAAGTTAGAGTGTCACAGATTTGCTGCAATTCATTGCAAATTTCATGTGGATCACAAATCCTGCTCAAGTTACAGCTGTTAGTGTCAGTGTGAACCTTGACACCATCTCTACTGGATTCCTGTCAGCTGGGCTCCGGTCTGCTAGAAAAGCAGAAGAACTAAGGTACCGTAATTAACCTCTTCTGTGCCCCACCTGCAAGAACACTCTGTAAGCTACAGTTCTGAAAACAGCCTGGTCCTGGCATAAGAACAGACAGGAGGACCAATGGAACCGAACAGAAGACCCGGATATCCATCCACACATCTTCGAACACCTGATCTTTGATAAAGAAGTCAAAAATATCCAATAGAAAAAAAAAGAAAGCATGTGAGTTCAAGACCAGCCTGGTCTACAAGAGCTAGTTCCAGGACAGGCTCCAAAAAAAAAAAACTACAGAACAACCCTGTCTCGAAAAAAAAAAAGAAAGAAAGAAAGAAAGAAAGAAAGAAAGAAAGAAGAAAAAGAAAACAGTGCTGTCCTCGAAAATGCCCTCTCCCTTTGAACACGGCCCCTCCTTTGGGCTGAGTTTCCCACACAGCTCTGATGATGCAGGAGGATGCCGAGGGCCCAGTTGGTGCCTGTATCTGTGCCTTGGCAGCAGCTATTCATGTCTTGCCACTCAGAGTCAAATTCCCTTAAGTTTAGCCTTCCCTAAGTGCTTGTTCACTTCAGAAGACTCAACCCTCATCTTCCATGTCCTCCTGGCCTAATTTCTCATATTACTGTTTTACTGAGTATGAATCAGTAATATGAGATGTTCAGGAGAGGGAGGAAGGGTCATTCATGAAAAAAGTGAGTGTTCAACTAACTAACTCCCCATGGGTTCAGGAAGTAGTGAGAAGATATTAATGAAGCAGAGAGAAATTTCTGGTTTTGGAAGGAGGAAATCCTGAATGGCTCCCTCTGTGTCGGAGGAGAGACTCCTGGAAAGGAAACCTCAGGTTCCGGTTGGTCGGTCGGTCGGTCGGTCGGTCAGTTCGGGGAGAAATATCAGCAAGGAGGTAAAGGCCGTGCCTCACGACATCAGCAGTCCCTTCTCTGGAAATTCCACGGTATCCCAGAGAGCTCTCGGAATTTTGTGATGTCACTCGTGTCCTAGAAACGCCAACTGCCCTCAAGACACACTCTCTCGGTGCCTATAAGACTCGGTTCTAGACATGTTGTCTAGAGAATGGAGATCGTTCGTGGAGAGGCCAGAGGGAGGAAGAAGAAAGCTGGCCTCAGATCTCACAGGAAAACATGGAGAAATAATTAGTGGTCCTGGGGAAGACGAAGTGAGTTCACCACTAGCAGGGACTAGAGAGATTTCTGGATGTGATGGCTTTGAGACTTCCAGGGCTAGGGCTCAGGAACTGGGAGGTTTCTGGGATGAAACAGGTCTGTCTGTCTTGTTTCTCTGAGTTCCTAAAGGGCCAACCCACATCAAAGATTCACGATAGTTGATTTGACAAAGTCGGGAATTGACAAGGAGTGCGGAAGGAGTCAGTGAGATTTCAATACCAGCACTGACTGCACATCATCACCCCCCCCCCCCCGGTCCTTTTCGTTGTGTAGCAATAATAATAGAGAAAGGGGAGTAGTGCTCTGCCAAAGCCCGTATTTTACCATGCCTTATATCACAGCCATTAGCAGGGTTGAGGCATCAAGTGCTGCAGTCAGTCCGACTCCTGTGACCCCCCTAAGGTTTCTGGCTTCCCAGTTTTGAGTGACACCATGGTCTCCAGTTCAGCTTGAGAGCTCTTTAAGAGCCAAGGGAGGAGAGAGTGGAAAGAGACTGCCATTTTTTTCTTTTTCCTTGTCTTTCTTTCTTTTGCTGTTTTGCTTTGTTTTTCAAGAAAGGGTTTCTTTGTGTATCTTGGGCTGTCCTAAAACTCACTCTGTAAATCAGGCCATCTTTGAATTCACAGAGATCTGTGTGTGTGCTGTGATTAAAGCCCGGCTGAGACTGCAATTTCTTGTTAGCTCTGGGTGTCCTGAGCTGTTAGTAAGTGACAATGGCTCTGTGTTGTGAATCTCTGTGAATCCAGACTATGTTATGTCCTTCAATGACATGAGTCTGAAGCATCAAGCACCCACCCACCCCTATACTCCCTGAGGTCTCTGAAGTCACACACAGCGCAGCCTCTATGGGTCTGAATAAGGCTTAGAAAGCTTTTCCCTGGTTCACCTGGTGCAGAGGAAACCAGGTAAGTTCTGAGAGACATGCACCACCTTCCTACAGAAAGAAGGGAGGACTGATTAGCTAATACCCACAGAGGGGGAAACTCAAGTCTGGTATTTCAGACAGAACCTGCTTGGACAAAGTCTCATCTGTCAGTCACTTCCTGAGGGAAGGAGGGAGGGAGGGAGGGAGGGAGGGAGGGAGGGAGGGAGGGAGGAAGGAAGGACCACAATTATCTCTCCTCTGTGTCCTTTTTACGCTCTTTCCATGCTCTGATGAATATTGTGATTCAAGTTGGCCATGTCCCCTTTTCCACAGCATGTGCACTGTGGCTCTAGATCAAGGAATCAGTTTGTTTGTGTGTTTTGCTCTATCTAGGAGAAGCACCATAGCAGTTGCATACTGACTGAGAAATTTGATTTTTAGGAAATGATTTTTCATATCTGTGAGTGGTCTCTCCATAGATAGCCACTCATCTTTCTTTAAACTTGAGTATAGGAATGAATGATCCCTCCCTCCTTCCCTCCCTCCCTCTCTCCCTCTTCATGGGAATGAGTGTCTGCTCTTGCATTGAGGGCTCCCCAGTTCTCAGCATCTCCAGCCCAACCTGTCACAAGCTGATCACACATTTGCAAACTTGGGATATATTCTGCTGAAGTTTTGTGATAATGAATTTCATCAACTATGGGACTAACTTTGTTCTGACAGGACACTCACTCACAATCTCTCCTCATCACACCCACATAGTGTAACAACTTTGTGTTTCCTCCACAATGTGCTCATTTCTGTCAGGGAACTGAAAGCCGGCCAGCCAGCCAACACTATTTTTCCTTGTTTCTCATTTTGTTCTTATATTCTGTCTCTCCCCCCCCCCCCGCCTGGAAAACTTTCAGAGTTCACTCTGCCCCCTGAGTAAAGGTGTTATGCTTCCTTTTATTGTATATTTAGTGTGTGTGTGTGTGTGAGAGAGAGAGAGAGAGAGAGATTCATTATGAAATCAAAAGTCAGTCAACAACAGCAAACTTTGTATTTATTTGTCCATCCACGTATTTGCTTGTTTACTTACTTACTTACTTACTTACTCACTCACTCACTCACTCACCCACTTCATTTATTATTTATTTATTTATTTATTTGCAGTGGAAGACTTAATTCAGTAAGAATGATCAGAAGGGTAGGTAGGGTATCCTTGGGAAAAGAGTAAGATATCACGATGACTTTCCCTTCCAAGAGGGAGCTTTCTAGTAAGACGTGAAACCACAGTTTCAAGGGCCCGCTTTCCACAAGTCCTTTTCCAAGGTCAGGCATTTCTTAGGTAAGCAAGGGTCTCCATTCATTCCCTTTGAGGAACTCTCAGGCCCTGCCCTGACATTAACCTCTGACTCCTGCCTATTGTCAAGGCCAATGGGACACTCCTCAGCCCCTCCCTGACCTGAGGTGACCTGAGAAGCCACAGCCCACCCCAGTTCACAGGCCTCTCTTTATCTATCTATCTAACTAAGTAACTGTACAGCATAAAATGTGGAATCTCTTCTCAATGAAATGCTGTTGGCAGCCATTCGATGAATTTATTCTCATCTCAGATCCTGTCCAGCAGGGATGTCTTCTTTCCGTGTTTCTTCTTCTTTTGTATGTTGCAGTCAGTTCAGATGTGCTGGTATATGGTGAGAAAAAGAGAGAGAGAGAAATGGAATTGCTTTTTATTTATTTGAAGAGTTTTAATGATTTAATATTCAGCTATTTCCAGCCTTATTTACCAGCACATTTATTATTACCAGCGAGCACCTTCCACTGAAAACATTGGTATCGCCCCCATCTGTACATGTCATGCACGTGCGTGCATATGTGTGTGTGTGTGTGTGTGTGTGTGTGAGCGTGTGCGCATCCCATCTATCTATCTATCTGTCTATCTATCTATCTATCTATCTATCTATCTATCTATCTATCTATCTATCTATCTATGTATCCCTTCATCAAATTCCATTTTAGGAGCTGCTATGCTGACCAGTGACATGGAGGCCACCATTTTCTTAGCCAGTGACAGTCAGGAGACAGAAAGAAGGAAAGAAAGGAAGAAAGGAAGAAAGAATCTACATTCCCAAAGAAAGAAAAAAATTAAGTAAATTTTAAAAAGTAAAAAAAAAATTAAGAAAGTAAGTAAATACATACATAAAAATAGACATAAAGAATGAATAAATGAATAAAACTAAATAATAATTGAAACATTCAATAAGTAAATGAGTCACGCTAAATCAGCAGATAAATAAACAGATATATGAAAGAAGATAAGGAAGTGAAGGAATGAATGAACAAGTAAGTAAGTAAGTAAGTAAGTAAATAACTAGGTGGGTCATTTTTTTTAAAGAAGTAAGTAAATGAGATGGGCTGAACAGAAAGTAAGTAAGTAAGTAAGTAAGCAAGCAAGCAAGCAAGCAATCGTGAAAAAAAAATGAGAGCCGGGCGATGGTGGCGCACGCCTTTAATCCCAGTACTCGGGAGGCAGAGGTAGGCGGATCTCTGTGAGTTCGAGACCAGCCTGGTCTACAGTGCTAGTTCCAGGACAGGCTCCAAAGCCACAGAGAAACCCTGTCTCGAAAAACCAAAAAAAAAAAAAAGAGAGAGAGAGACACATCCATTCAATCCATAAAAGACAAAACGTGGAAATAAACATGTAAACTGGTCGACCCACCCAAAGCAGGAGGGAGGTCTCTGTCCAGCAGGGCCGTCTTCTTTCCAAGTTGCAGTCAGTCAGATCTCTGGGCAAACAGAAAAAGAAAGCAATTGTTTTCTACTTGAACAGTTTTAATATTACTCAAATGAATTAATATTCAGCTATTTATTCCCAGCCTTATTTACAACTGGATGCCCACCGAGCACCTTCCTCTCATAGCTAGCCCCTTCTACCCCTGCCCCATCTGGACAGATAGACAGGATGTATGTATGTATGTATAAATAAATAAATAATAAAAAAGTAAAATAAAAATAAGTAAATAAATAAATTTAAAAAAAAGTGTTTGGTGAGTGGGGCGTGTTGGCATAGAGAACAAAAGAGATAAACTAACCACCAACACATTGAAGAATGACATCAGTCAATCAAGACATGGAAAAAGACAACTGGTCGACCCAAGTTCACAAGGCCAACTGGTCGACCCCGGTACTTAGCATTTTAAGGCCAAATATTTAAACGGACAACTGGTCGACCCGCTTCCAGTCCGTCAAAAAAAAGGAAGTGCACAGAGACAACTGGTCGACCCGTCAGGTCTAGGAAGATATAATATATATTATACATTTAAAAAAAAAAAAAAAAAGAGTCCAGCGGGACATCTGGTCGACCCGCCGCATCCCCGGGGGAAAAAAATGGCCTCCCGCCCGGTGGGAGGGACTACTGGTCTACCCCGGTCCTTTGGAGAAGGAGGTGGAGAGGGGGGAAAAAAAAGTGCGCCCAACCTCCGCCACCTCCCCAACAGGCGCGCCGCAGCAACACGGCGCGCGACCGGAGGTCGGCGGCGAGAGGGGGCCCGGGGCGCCGCCAGACCCTCGCCCATCCTCCCCCGCGAAGAGGGATGGAGAGGGAAAGGCGCGCGCCCGGGAAAGAGGGGACACACCCGCGGGCCGCTGCGGTGTGGTGAGGCAAGCAGCGGGAGTGGACGGAGGAGAGCGAGAGCGGGAAGAGAGCCGCCGTCCGCCGTGAGCCGCCAGTGGCAGAGCCAGACACGGGTCCTCGGACGGGGCGAGGAGGGCGGGCGAGCCGGCGCCCGTCCCCCTTCCCCCTCTCTCGACCTCTCTCTCACGACCGCCACGAGCGCCCGTGCGCACGCACACTTCCGTGCGCACAACACACGTGCGACCCGGGGAGCGCGCCTCCCGGCGAGAACTCGGGCGAGGCAGGCGAGCGGGCGGGCAGAGCCGCCGCCGCTGCTCTCTCACGTTAATGATCCTTCCGCAGGTTCACCTACGGAAACCTTGTTACGACTTTTACTTCCTCTAGATAGTCAAGTTGGTGAACAACCACAAATAAGCAAACAAATAGAGAGATAATAACAATAAAAATATTTGAGAGTTCAAATAATTGACTTCATCCACAATAAAAGAATATAAAAATAAAAATATCAAATGCACTTGAACACATTGGCACAGGAGAACGCTTGCTAAATAGAACCCCAGTAGCACAGACACTGAGAGAAAAAGAAAAAAAAGAAAAAAGAAAAAAAAAAGAAAAACAAAACAAAAAAAAAGAACAAAGAAAAAAACTAAAGAGAGAAAAAAAAGAAAAAAAAAGAAAAGAAGAAGAAGAAAAAAAAGAAAAAAAGAAAAAAAGAAAAAAAAGAAAAAAAAAGAAAGAAAAAAGAAAAAAAAAGAAAAAAAACAGACACTGAGAGAAACAATTAATAAGTGAGAGCTCCTGAAACTGAAAAGCTTCTGTAAAGCAAAGAACATGGCCAACAAGACAAAACGACGGCCTTACAGAATGGGAAAAGATCTTCACTAATCTCCAAAATACACAAAGAAGTCGAGAAATTGGTCATCCAAAGAACAAATAATCCAATTTTAAAAAATGGAGTACAGACCTAAACAGAGAACTCTCAACAGAGGGATCTAAAATGGTTGAAAGACACGTAAATGTATTTAGTGATTATATTTCTTTTCCCTTAGGGATAAAGAAATGGAGAAGTTCTTTGAAGCAGTAAGTCACAAAAACACCAGGCCGTTAAACTTCAGCTACAGGGAAACCCTGTCTCGTGGAAAAACAAAACAACAACAACAACAACAACAAAAAAATCCTGAAGCCAGTGATCATTGCAAACATCTGTATGTTCAGATACTGAGCCTGAGCAAGTTAGAGTGTCACAGATTTGCTGCAATTCATTGCAAATTTCATGTGGATCACAAATCCTGCTCAAGTTACAGCTGTTAGTGTCAGTGTGAACCTTGACACCATCTCTACTGGATTCCTGTCAGCTGGGCTCCGGTCTGCTAGAAAAGCAGAAGAACTAAGGTACCGTAATTAACCTCTTCTGTGCCCCACCTGCAAGAACACTCTGTAAGCTACAGTTCTGAAAACAGCCTGGTCCTGGCATAAGAACAGACAGGAGGACCAATGGAACCGAATAGAAGACCCGGATATCGATCCACACATCTTCGAACACCTGATCTTTGATAAAGAAGTCAAAAATATCCAATAGAAAAAAAAAGAAAGCATGTGAGTTCAAGACCAGCCTGGTCTACAAGAGCTAGTTCCAGGACAGGCTCCAAAAAAAAAAAAAAAACTACAGAACAACCCTGTCTCGAAAAAAAAAAGAAAGAAAGAAAGAAAGAAAGAAAGAAAGAAAGAAGAAAAAGAAAACAGTGCTGTCCTCGAAAATGCCCTCTCCCTTTGAACACGGCCCCTCCTTTGGGCTGAGTTTCCCACACAGCTCTGATGATGCAGGAGGATGCCGAGGGCCCAGTTGGTGCCTGTATCTGTGCCTTGGCAGCAGCTATTCATGTCTTGCCACTCAGAGTCAAATTCCCTTAAGTTTAGCCTTCCCTAAGTGCTTGTTCACTTCAGAAGACTCAACCCTCATCTTCCATGTCCTCCTGGCCTAATTTCTCATATTACTGTTTTACTGAGTATGAATCAGTAATATGAGATGTTCAGGAGAGGGAGGAAGGGTCATTCATGAAAAAAGTGAGTGTTCAACTAACTAACTCCCCATGGGTTCAGGAAGTAGTGAGAAGATATTAATGAAGCAGAGAGAAATTTCTGGTTTTGGAAGGAGGAAATCCTGAATGGCTCCCTCTGTGTCGGAGGAGAGACTCCTGGAAAGGAAACCTCAGGTTCCGGTTGGTCGGTCGGTCGGTCGGTCGGTCAGTTCGGGGAGAAATATCAGCAAGGAGGTAAAGGCCGTGCCTCACGACATCAGCAGTCCCTTCTCTGGAAATTCCACGGTATCCCAGAGAGCTCTCGGAATTTTGTGATGTCACTCGTGTCCTAGAAACGCCAACTGCCCTCAAGACACACTCTCTCGGTGCCTATAAGACTCGGTTCTAGACATGTTGTCTAGAGAATGGAGATCGTTCGTGGAGAGGCCAGAGGGAGGAAGAAGAAAGCTGGCCTCAGATCTCACAGGAAAACATGGAGAAATAATTAGTGGTCCTGGGGAAGACGAAGTGAGTTCACCACTAGCAGGGACTAGAGAGATTTCTGGATGTGATGGCTTTGAGACTTCCAGGGCTAGGGCTCAGGAACTGGGAGGTTTCTGGGATGAAACAGGTCTGTCTGTCTTGTTTCTTTGAGTTCCTAAAGGGCCAACCCACATCAAAGATTCACGATAGTTGATTTGACAAAGTCGGGAATTGACAAGGAGTGCGGAAGGAGTCAGTGAGATTTCAATACCAGCACTGACTGCACATCATCACCCCCCCCGGTCCTTTTCGTTGTGTAGCAATAATAATAGAGAAAGGGGAGTAGTGCTCTGCCAAAGCCCGTATTTTACCATGCCTTATATCACAGCCATTAGCAGGGTTGAGGCATCAAGTGCTGCAGTCAGTCCGACTCCTGTGACCCCCCTAAGGTTTCTGGCTTCCCAGTTTTGAGTGACACCATGGTCTCCAGTTCAGCTTGAGAGCTCTTTAAGAGCCAATGGAGGAGAGAGTGGAAAGAGACTGCCATTTTTTTCTTTTTCCTTGTCTTTCTTTCTTTTGCTGTTTTGCTTTGTTTTTCAAGAAAGGGTTTCTTTGTGTATCTTGGGCTGTCCTAAAACTCACTCTGTAAATCAGGCCATCTTTGAATTCACAGAGATCTGTGTGTGTGCTGTGATTAAAGCCCGGCTGAGACTGCAATTTCTTGTTAGCTCTGGGTGTCCTGAGCTGTTAGTAAGTGACAATGGCTCTGTGTTGTGAATCTCTGTGAATCCAGACTATGTTATGTCCTTCAATGACATGAGTCTGAAGCATCAAGCACCCACCCACCCCTATACTCCCTGAGGTCTCTGAAGTCACACACAGCGCAGCCTCTATGGGTCTGAATAAGGCTTAGAAAGCTTTTCCCTGGTTCACCTGGTGCAGAGGAAACCAGGTAAGTTCTGAGAGACATGCACCACCTTCCTACAGAAAGAAGGGAGGACTGATTAGCTAATACCCACAGAGGGGGAAACTCAAGTCTGGTATTTCAGACAGAACCTGCTTGGACAAAGTCTCATCTGTCAGTCACTTCCTGAGGGAAGGAGGGAGGGAGGGAGGGAGGGAGGGAGGGAGGGAGGGAGGGAGGAAGGAAGGAAGGACCACAATTATCTCTCCTCTGTGTCCTTTTTACGCTCTTTCCATGCTCTGATGAATATTGTGATTCAAGTTGGCCATGTCCCCTTTTCCACAGCATGTGCACTGTGGCTCTAGATCAAGGAATCAGTTTGTTTGTGTGTTTTGCTCTATCTAGGAGAAGCACCATAGCAGTTGCATACTGACTGAGAAATTTGATTTTTAGGAAATGATTTTTCATATCTGTGAGTGGTCTCTCCATAGATAGCCACTCATCTTTCTTTAAACTTGAGTATAGGAATGAATGACCCCTCCCTCCCTCCCTCCCTCTCTCCCTCTTCATGGGAATGAGTGTCTGCTCTTGCATTGAGGGCTCCCCAGTTCTCAGCATCTCCAGCCCAACCTGTCACAAGCTGATCACACATTTGCAAACTTGGGATATATTCTGCTGAAGTTTTGGGATAATGAATTTCATCAACTATGGGACTAACTTTGTTCTGACAGGACACTCACTCACAATCTCTCCTCATCACACCCACATAGTGTAACAACTTTGTGTTTCCTCCACAATGTGCTCATTTCTGTCAGGGAACTGAAAGCCGGCCAGCCAGCCAACACTATTTTTCCTTGTTTCTCATTTTGTTCTTATATTCTGTCTCTCCCCCCCCCCCCCGCCTGGAAAACTTTCAGAGTTCACTCTGCCCCCTGAGTAAAGGTGTTATGCTTCCTTTTATTGTATATTTAGTGTGTGTGTGTGTGTGAGAGAGAGAGAGAGAGAGAGAGATTCATTATGAAATCAAAAGTCAGTCAACAACAGCAAACTTTGTATTTATTTGTCCATCCACGTATTTGCTTGTTTACTTACTTACTTACTTACTTACTCACTCACTCACTCACCCACTTCATTTATTATTTATTTATTTATTTATTTGCAGTGGAAGACTTAATTCAGTAAGAATGATCAGAAGGGTAGGTAGGGTATCCTTGGGAAAAGAGTAAGATATCACGATGACTTTCCCTTCCAAGAGGGAGCTTTCTAGTAAGACGTGAAACCACAGTTTCAAGGGCCCGCTTTCCACAAGTCCTTTTCCAAGGTCAGGCATTTCTTAGGTAAGCAAGGGTCTCCATTCATTCCCTTTGAGGAACTCTCAGGCCCTGCCCTGACATTAACCTCTGACTCCTGCCTATTGTCAAGGCCAATGGGACACTCCTCAGCCCCTCCCTGACCTGAGGTGACCTGAGAAGCCACAGCCCACCCCAGTTCACAGGCCTCTCTTTATCTATCTATCTAACTAAGTAACTGTACAGCATAAAATGTGGAATCTCTTCTCAATGAAATGCTGTTGGCAGCCATTCGATGAATTTATTCTCATCTCAGATCCTGTCCAGCAGGGATGTCTTCTTTCCGTGTTTCTTCTTCTTTTGTATGTTGCAGTCAGTTCAGATGTGCTGGTATATGGTGAGAAAGAGAGAGAGAGAGAAATGGAATTGCTTTTTATTTATTTGAAGAGTTTTAATGATTTAATATTCAGCTATTTCCAGCCTTATTTACCAGCACATTTATTATTACCAGCGAGCACCTTCCTCTGAAAACATTGGAATCGCCCCCCATCTGTACATATCATGCACGTGCGTGCATATGTGTGTGTGTGTGTGTGTGTGTGTGTGTGTGAGCGTGTGCGCATCCCATCTATCTATCTATCTATCTATCTATCTATCTATCTATCTATCTATCTATCTATCTATGTATCCCTTCATCAAATTCCATTTTAGGAGCTGCTATGCTGACCAGTGACATGGAGGCCACCATTTTCTTAGCCAGTGACAGTCAGGAGACAGAAAGAAGGAAAGAAAGGAAGAAAGGAAGAAAGAATCTACATTCCCAAAGAAAGAAAAAAATTAAGTAAATTTTAAAAAGTAAAAAAAAAATTAAGAAAGTAAGTAAATACATACATAAAAATAGACATAAAGAATGAATAAATGAATAAAACTAAATAATAATTGAAACATTCAATAAGTAAATGAGTCACGCTAAATCAGCAGATAAATAAACAGATATATGAAAGAAGATAAGGAAGTGAAGGAATGAATGAACAAGTAAGTAAGTAAGTAAGTAAGTAAATAACTAGGTGGGTCATTTTTTTTAAAGAAGTAAGTAAATGAGATGGGCTGAACAGATAGTAAGTAAGTAAGTAAGTAAGCAAGCAAGCAAGCAAGCAATCGTGAAAAAAAAATGAGAGCCGGGCGATGGTGGCGCACGCCTTTAATCCCAGTACTCGGGAGGCAGAGGTAGGCGGATCTCTGTGAGTTCGAGACCAGCCTGGTCTACAGTGCTAGTTCCAGGACAGGCTCCAAAGCCACAGAGAAACCCTGTCTCGAAAAACCAAAAAAAAAAAAAAAAAAGAGAGAGAGAGACACATCCATTCAATCCATAAAAGACAAAACGTGGAAATAAACATGTAAACTGGTCGACCCACCCAAAGCAGGAGGGAGGTCTCTGTCCAGCAGGGCCGTCTTCTTTCCAAGTTGCAGTCAGTCAGATCTCTGGGCAAACAGAAAAAGAAAGCAATTGTTTTCTACTTGAACAGTTTTAATATTACTCAAATGAATTAATATTCAGCTATTTATTCCCAGCCTTATTTACAACTGGATGCCCACCGAGCACCTTCCTCTCATAGCTAGCCCCTTCTACCCCTGCCCCATCTGGACAGATAGACAGGATGTATGTATGTATGTATGTATAAATAAATAAATAATAAAAAAGTAAAATAAAAATAAGTAAATAAATAAATTTAAAAAAAAGTGTTTGGTGAGTGGGGCGTGTTGGCATAGAGAACAAAAGAGATAAACTAACCACCAACACATTGAAGAATGACATCAGTCAATCAAGACATGGAAAAAGACAACTGGTCGACCCAAGTTCACAAGGCCAACTGGTCGACCCCGGTACTTAGCATTTTAAGGCCAAATATTTAATCGGACAACTGGTCGACCCGCTTCCAGTCCGTCAAAAAAAAGGAAGTGCACAGAGACAACTGGTCGACCCGTCAGGTCTAGGAAGATATAATATATATTATACATTAAAAAAAAAAAAAAAAAAAAAAAAAAAAGAGTCCAGCGGGACATCTGGTCGACCCGCCGCATCCCCGGGGGAAAAAAATGGCCTCCCGCCCGGTGGGAGGGACTACTGGTCTACCCCGGTCCTTTGGAGAAGGAGGTGGAGAGGGGGGAAAAAAAAGTGCGCCCAACCTCCGCCGCCTCCCCGACAGGCGCGCCGCGGCGCCACGGCGCGCGAGCGGAGGTCGGCGGCGAGAGGGGGCCCGGGGCGCCGCCAGACCCTCGCCCATCCTCCCCCGCAAAGAGGGATGCAGAGGGAAAGGCGCGCGCCCGGGAAAGAGGGGACACACCCGCGGGCCGCTGCGGTGCGGTGAGGCAAGCAGCGGGAGTGGACGGAGGAGAGCGAGAGCGGGAAGAGAGCCGCCGTCCGCCGTGAGCCGCCAGTGGCAGAGCCAGACACGGGTCCTCGGACGGGGCGAGGAGGGCGGGCGAGCCGGCGCCCGTCCCCCTTCCCCCTCTCTCGACCTCTCTCTCACGACCGCCACGAGCGCCCGTGCGCACAACACACGTGCGACCCGGGGAGCGCGCCTCCCGGCGAGAACTCGGGCGAGGCAGGCGAGCGGGCGGGCAGAGCCGCCGCCGCTGCTCTCTCACGTTAATGATCCTTCCGCAGGTTCACCTACGGAAACCTTGTTACGACTTTTACTTCCTCTAGATAGTCAAGTTGGTGAACAACCACAAATAAGCAAACAAATAGAGAGATAATAACAATAAAAATATTTGAGAGTTCAAATAATTGACTTCATCCACAATAAAAGAATATAAAAATAAAAATATCAAATGCACTTGAACACATTGGCACAGGAGAACGCTTGCTAAATAGAACCCCAGTAGCACAGACACTGAGAGAAAAAGAAAAAAAAGAAAAAAGAAAAAAAAAAGAAAAACAAAACAAAAAAAAGAACAAAGAAAAAAACTAAAGAGAGAAAAAAAAGAAAAAAAAAGAAAAGAAGAAGAAGAAAAAAAAGAAAAAAAGAAAAAAAGAAAAAAAAGAAAAAAAAAGAAAGAAAAAAGAAAAAAAAAGAAAAAAAACAGACACTGAGAGAAACAATTAATAAGTGAGACCTCCTGAAACTGAAAAGCTTCTGTAAAGCAAAGAACATGGCCAACAAGACAAAACGACGGCCTTACAGAATGGGAAAAGATCTTCACTAATCTCCAAAATACACAAAGAAGTCGAGAAATTGGTCATCCAAAGAACAAATAATCCAATTTTAAAAAATGGAGTACAGACCTAAACAGAGAACTCTCAACAGAGGGATCTAAAATGGTTGAAAGACACTTAAATGTATTTAGTGATTATATTTCTTTTCCCTTAGGGATAAAGAAATGGAGAAGTTCTTTGAAGCAGTAAGTCACAAAAACACCAGGCCGTTAAACTTCAGCTACAGGGAAACCCTGTCTCGTGGAAAAACAAAACAACAACAACAACAACAAAAAAAAAATCCTGAAGCCAGTGATCATTGCAAACATCTGTATGTTCAGATACTGAGCCTGAGCAAGTTAGAGTGTCACAGATTTGCTGCAATTCATTGCAAATTTCCTGTGGATCACAAATCCTGCTCAAGTTACAGCTGTTAGTGTCAGTGTGAACCTTGACACCATCTCTACTGGATTCCTTTCAGCTGGGCTCCGGTCTGCTAGAAAAGCAGAAGAACTAAGGTACCGTAATTAACCTCTTCTGTGCCCCACCTGCAAGAACACTCTGTAAGCTACAGTTCTGAAAACAGCCTGGTCCTGGCATAAGAACAGACAGGAGGACCAATGGAACCGAATAGAAGACCCGGATATCGATCCACACATCTTCGAACACCTGATCTTTGATAAAGAAGTCAAAAATATCCAATAGAAAAAAAAAGAAAGCATGTGAGTTCAAGACCAGCCTGGTCTACAAGAGCTAGTTCCAGGACAGGCTCCAAAAAAAAAAAAAAACTACAGAACAACCCTGTCTCGAAAAAAAAGAAAGAAAGAAAGAAAGAAAGAAAGAAAGAAAGAAAGAAAGAAAGAAAGAAAGAAGAAAAAGAAAACAGTGCTGTCCTCGAAAATGCCCTCTCCCTTTGAACACGGCCCCTCCTTTGGGCTGAGTTTCCCACACAGCTCTGATGATGCAGGAGGATGCCGAGGGCCCAGTTGGTGCCTGTATCTGTGCCTTGGCAGCAGCTATTCATGTCTTGCCACTCAGAGTCAAATTCCCTTAAGTTTAGCCTTCCCTAAGTGCTTGTTCACTTCAGAAGACTCAACCCTCATCTTCCATGTCCTCCTGGCCTAATTTCTCATATTACTGTTTTACTGAGTATGAATCAGTAATATGAGATGTTCAGGAGAGGGAGGAAGGGTCATTCATGAAAAAAGTGAGTGTTCAACTAACTAACTCCCCATGGGTTCAGGAAGTAGTGAGAAGATATTAATGAAGCAGAGAGAAATTTCTGGTTTTGGAAGGAGGAAATCCTGAATGGCTCCCTCTGTGTCGGAGGAGAGACTCCTGGAAAGGAAACCTCAGGTTCCGGTTGGTCGGTCGGTCGGTCGGTCGGTCAGTTCGGGGAGAAATATCAGCAAGGAGGTAAAGGCCGTGCCTCACGACATCAGCAGTCCCTTCTCTGGAAATTCCACGGTATCCCAGAGAGCTCTCGGAATTTTGTGATGTCACTCGTGTCCTAGAAACGCCAACTGCCCTCAAGACACACTCTCTCGGTGCCTATAAGACTCGGTTCTAGACATGTTGTCTAGAGAATGGAGATCGTTCGTGGAGAGGCCAGAGGGAGGAAGAAGAAAGCTGGCCTCAGATCTCACAGGAAAACATGGAGAAATAATTAGTGGTCCTGGGGAAGACGAAGTGAGTTCACCACTAGCAGGGACTAGAGAGATTTCTGGATGTGATGGCTTTGAGACTTCCAGGGCTAGGGCTCAGGAACTGGGAGGTTTCTGGGATGAAACAGGTCTGTCTGTCTTGTTTCTCTGAGTTCCTAAAGGGCCAACCCACATCAAAGATTCACGATAGTTGATTTGACAAAGTCGGGAATTGACAAGGAGTGCGGAAGGAGTCAGTGAGATTTCAATACCAGCACTGACTGCACATCATCACCCCCCCCCGGTCCTTTTCGTTGTGTAGCAATAATAATAGAGAAAGGGGAGTAGTGCTCTGCCAAAGCCCGTATTTTACCATGCCTTATATCACAGCCATTAGCAGGGTTGAGGCATGAAGTGCTGCAGTCAGTCCGACTCCTGTGACCCCCCTAAGGTTTCTGGCTTCCCAGTTTTGAGTGACACCATGGTCTCCAGTTCAGCTTGAGAGCTCTTTAAGAGCCAATGGAGGAGAGAGTGGAAAGAGACTGCCATTTTTTTCTTTTTCCTTGTCTTTCTTTCTTTTGCTGTTTTGCTTTGTTTTTCAAGAAAGGGTTTCTTTGTGTATCTTGGGCTGTCCTAAAACTCACTCTGTAAATCAGGCCATCTTTGAATTCACAGAGATCTGTGTGTGTGCTGTGATTAAAGCCCGGCTGAGACTGCAATTTCTTGTTAGCTCTGGGTGTCCTGAGCTGTTAGTAAGTGACAATGGCTCTGTGTTGTGAATCTCTGTGAATCCAGACTATGTTATGTCCTTCAATGACATGAGTCTGAAGCATCAAGCACCCACCCACCCCTATACTCCCTGAGGTCTCTGAAGTCACACACAGCGCAGCCTCTATGGGTCTGAATAAGGCTTAGAAAGCTTTTCCCTGGTTCACCTGGTGCAGAGGAAACCAGGTAAGTTCTGAGAGACATGCACCACCTTCCTACAGAAAGAAGGGAGGACTGATTAGCTAATACCCACAGAGGGGGAAACTCAAGTCTGGTATTTCAGACAGAACCTGCTTGGACAAAGTCTCATCTGTCAGTCACTTCCTGAGGGAAGGAGGGAGGGAGGGAGGGAGGGAGGGAGGGAGGGAGGGAGGAAGGAAGGAAGGACCACAATTATCTCTCCTCTGTGTCCTTTTTACGCTCTTTCCATGCTCTGATGAATATTGTGATTCAAGTTGGCCATGTCCCCTTTTCCACAGCATGTGCACTGTGGCTCTAGATCAAGGAATCAGTTTGTTTGTGTGTTTTGCTCTATCTAGGAGAAGCACCATAGCAGTTGCATACTGACTGAGAAATTTGATTTTTAGGAAATGATTTTTCATATCTGTGAGTGGTCTCTCCATAGATAGCCACTCATCTTTCTTTAAACTTGAGTATAGGAATGAATGACCCCTCCCTCCCTCCCTCCCTCTCTCCCTCTTCATGGGAATGAGTGTCTGCTCTTGCATTGAGGGCTCCCCAGTTCTCAGCATCTCCAGCCCAACCTGTCACAAGCTGATCACACATTTGCAAACTTGGGATATATTCTGCTGAAGTTTTGGGATAATGAATTTCATCAACTATGGGACTAACTTTGTTCTGACAGGACACTCACTCACAATCTCTCCTCATCACACCCACATAGTGTAACAACTTTGTGTTTCCTCCACAATGTGCTCATTTCTGTCAGGGAACTGAAAGCCGGCCAGCCAGCCAACACTATTTTTCCTTGTTTCTCATTTTGTTCTTATATTCTGTCTCTCCCCCCCCCCCCGCCTGGAAAACTTTCAGAGTTCACTCTGCCCCCTGAGTAAAGGTGTTATGCTTCCTTTTATTGTATATTTAGTGTGTGTGTGTGTGTGTGTGTGTGTGAGAGAGAGAGAGAGAGAGAGAGAGAGAGAGAGATTCATTATGAAATCAAAAGTCAGTCAACAACAGCAAACTTTGTATTTATTTGTCCATCCACGTATTTGCTTGTTTACTTACTTACTTACTTACTTACTCACTCACTCACTCACTCACCCACTTCATTTATTATTTATTTATTTATTTATTTGCAGTGGAAGACTTAATTCAGTAAGAATGATCAGAAGGGTAGGTAGGGTATCCTTGGGAAAAGAGTAAGATATCACGATGACTTTCCCTTCCAAGAGGGAGCTTTCTAGTAAGACGTGAAACCACAGTTTCAAGGGCCCGCTTTCCACAAGTCCTTTTCCAAGGTCAGGCATTTCTTAGGTAAGCAAGGGTCTCCATTCATTCCCTTTGAGGAACTCTCAGGCCCTGCCCTGACATTAACCTCTGACTCCTGCCTATTGTCAAGGCCAATGGGACACTCCTCAGCCCCTCCCTGACCTGAGGTGACTTGAGAAGCCACAGCCCACCCCAGTTCACAGGCCTCTCTTTATCTATCTATCTAACTAAGTAACTGTACAGCATAAAATGTGGAATCTCTTCTCAATGAAATGCTGTTGGCAGCCATTCGATGAATTTATTCTCATCTCAGATCCTGTCCAGCAGGGATGTCTTCTTTCCGTGTTTCTTCTTCTTTTGTATGTTGCAGTCAGTTCAGATGTGCTGGTATATGGTGAGAAAGAGAGAGAGAGAGAAATGGAATTGCTTTTTATTTATTTGAAGAGTTTTAATGATTTAATATTCAGCTATTTCCAGCCTTATTTACCAGCACATTTATTATTACCAGCGAGCACCTTCCTCTGAAAACATTGGAATCGCCCCCCATCTGTACATGTCATGCACGTGCGTGCATATGTGTGTGTGTGTGTGTGTGTGTGTGTGTGTGTGAGCGTGTGCGCATCCATCTATCTATCTATCTATCTATCTATCTATCTATCTATCTATCTATCTATCTATCTATGTATCCCTTCATCAAATTCCATTTTAGGAGCTGCTATGCTGACCAGTGACATGGAGGCCACCATTTTCTTAGCCAGTGACAGTCAGGAGACAGAAAGAAGGAAAGAAAGGAAGAAAGGAAGAAAGAATCTACATTCCCAAAGAAAGAAAAAAATTAAGTAAATTTTAAAAAGTAAAAAAAAAATTAAGAAAGTAAGTAAATACATACATAAAAATAGACATAAAGAATGAATAAATGAATAAAACTAAATAATAATTGAAACATTCAATAAGTAAATGAGTCACGCTAAATCAGCAGATAAATAAACAGATATATGAAAGAAGATAAGGAAGTGAAGGAATGAATGAACAAGTAAGTAAGTAAGTAAGTAAGTAAATAACTAGGTGGGTCATTTTTTTTAAAGAAGTAAGTAAATGAGATGGGCTGAACAGATAGTAAGTAAGTAAGTAAGTAAGCAAGCAAGCAAGCAAGCAATCGTGAAAAAAAAATGAGAGCCGGGCGATGGTGGCGCACGCCTTTAATCCCAGTACTCGGGAGGCAGAGGTAGGCGGATCTCTGTGAGTTCGAGACCAGCCTGGTCTACAGTGCTAGTTCCAGGACAGGCTCCAAAGCCACAGAGAAACCCTGTCTCGAAAAACCAAAAAAAAAAAAAAAAAAGAGAGAGAGAGAGACACATCCATTCAATCCATAAAAGACAAAACGTGGAAATAAACATGTAAACTGGTCGACCCACCCAAAGCAGGAGGGAGGTCTCTGTCCAGCAGGGCCGTCTTCTTTCCAAGTTGCAGTCAGTCAGATCTCTGGGCAAACAGAAAAAGAAAGCAATTGTTTTCTACTTGAACAGTTTTAATATTACTCAAATGAATTAATATTCAGCTATTTATTCCCAGCCTTATTTACAACTGGATGCCCACCGAGCACCTTCCTCTCATAGCTAGCCCCTTCTACCCCTGCCCCATCTGGAGAGATAGACAGGATGTATGTATGTATGTATGTATAAATAAATAAATAATAAAAAAGTAAAATAAAAATAAGTAAATAAATAAATTTAAAAAAAAGTGTTTGGTGAGTGGGGCGTGTTGGCATAGAGAACAAAAGAGATAAACTAACCACCAACACATTGAAGAATGACATCAGTCAATCAAGACATGGAAAAAGACAACTGGTCGACCCAAGTTTACAAGGCCAACTGGTCGACCCCGGTACTTAGCATTTTAAGGCCAAATATTTAATCGGACAACTGGTCGACCCGCTTCCAGTCCGTCAAAAAAAAGGAAGTGCACAGAGACAACTGGTCGACCCGTCAGGTCTAGGAAGATATAATATATATTATACATTAAAAAAAAAAAAAAAAAAAAAGAGTCCAGCGGGATATCTGGTCGACCCGCCGCATCCCCGGGGGAAAAAAATGGCCTCCCGCCCGGTGGGAGGGACTACTGGTCTACCCCGGTCCTTTGGAGAAGTAGGTGGAGAGGGGAGAAAAAAAAGTGCGCCCAACCTCTGCCGCCTCCCCGACAGGCGCGCCGCGGCGCCACGGCGCGCGAGCGGAGGTCGTCGGCGAGAGGGGGCCCGGGGCGCCGCCAGACCCTCGCCCATCCTCCCCCGCGAAGAGGGATGGAGAGGGAAAGGCGCGCGCCCAGGAAAGAGGGGACACACCCGCGGGCCGCTGCGGTGCGGTGAGGCAAGCAGCGGGAGTGGACGGAGGAGAGCGACAGCGGGAAGAGAGCCGCCGTCCGCCGTGAGCTGCCAGTGGCAGAGCCAGACACGGGTCCTCGGACGGGGCGAGGAGGGCGGGCGAGCCGGCGCCCGTCCCCCTTCCCCCTCTCTCGACCTCTCTCTCACGACCGCCACGAGCGCCCGTGCGCACGCACACTTCCGTGCGCACAACACACGTGCGACCCGGGGAGCGCGCCTCCCGGCGAGAACTCGGGCGAGGCAGGCGAGCGGGCGGGCAGAGCCGCCGCCGCTGCTCTCTCACGTTAATGATCCTTCCGCAGGTTCACCTACGGAAACCTTGTTACGACTTTTACTTCCTCTAGATAGTCAAGTTGGTGAACAACCACAAATAAGCAAACAAATAGAGAGATAATAACAATAAAAATATTTGAGAGTTCAAATAATTGACTTCATCCACAATAAAAGAATATAAAAATAAAAATATCAAATGCACTTGAACACATTGGCACAGGAGAACGCTTGCTAAATAGAACCCCAGTAGCACAGACACTGAGAGAAAAAGAAAAAAAAGAAAAAAGAAAAAAAAAAGAAAAACAAAACAAAAAAAAAGAACAAAGAAAAAAACTAAAGAGAGAAAAAAAAGAAAAAAAAAGAAAAGAAGAAGAAGAAAAAAAAGAAAAAAAGAAAAAAAGAAAAAAAAGAAAAAAAAAAGAAAGAAAAAAGAAAAAAAAAGAAAAAAAAACAGACACTGAGAGAAACAATTAATAAGTGAGACCTCCTGAAACTGAAAAGCTTCTGTAAAGCAAAGAACATGGCCAACAAGACAAAACGACGGCCTTACAGAATGGGAAAAGATCTTCACTAATCTCCAAAATACACAAAGAAGTCGAGAAATTGGTCATCCAAAGAACAAATAATCCAATTTTAAAAAATGGAGTACAGACCTAAACAGAGAACTCTCAACAGAGGGATCTAAAATGGTTGAAAGACACTTAAATGTATTTAGTGATTATATTTCTTTTCCCTTAGGGATAAAGAAATGGAGAAGTTCTTTGAAGCAGTAAGTCACAAAAACACCAGGCCGTTAAACTTCAGCTACAGGGAAACCCTGTCTCGTGGAAAAACAAAACAACAACAACAACAACAAAAAAAAAATCCTGAAGCCAGTGATCATTGCAAACATCTGTATGTTCAGATACTGAGCCTGAGCAAGTTAGAGTGTCACAGATTTGCTGCAATTCATTGCAAATTTCATGTGGATCACAAATCCTGCTCAAGTTACAGCTGTTAGTGTCAGTGTGAACCTTGACACCATCTCTACTGGATTCCTGTCAGCTGGGCTCCGGTCTGCTAGAAAAGCAGAAGAACTAAGGTACCGTAATTAACCTCTTCTGTGCCCCACCTGCAAGAACACTCTGTAAGCTACAGTTCTGAAAACAGCCTGGTCCTGGCATAAGAACAGACAGGAGGACCAATGGAACCGAATAGAAGACCCGGATATCGATCCACACATCTTCGAACACCTGATCTTTGATAAAGAAGTCAAAAATATCCAATAGAAAAAAAAAGAAAGCATGTGAGTTCAAGACCAGCCTGGTCTACAAGAGCTAGTTCCAGGACAGGCTCCAAAAAAAAAAAAAAACTACAGAACAACCCTGTCTCGAAAAAAAAAAAGAAAGAAAGAAAGAAAGAAAGAAGAAAAAGAAAACAGTGCTGTCCTCGAAAATGCCCTCTCCCTTTGAACACGGCCCCTCCTTTGGGCTGAGTTTCCCACACAGCTCTGATGATGCAGGAGGATGCCGAGGGCCCAGTTGGTGCCTGTATCTGTGCCTTGGCAGCAGCTATTCATGTCTTGCCACTCAGAGTCAAATTCCCTTAAGTTTAGCCTTCCCTAAGTGCTTGTTCACTTCAGAAGACTCAACCCTCATCTTCCATGTCCTCCTGGCCTAATTTCTCATATTACTGTTTTACTGAGTATGAATCAGTAATATGAGATGTTCAGGAGAGGGAGGAAGGGTCATTCATGAAAAAAGTGAGTGTTCAACTAACTAACTCCCCATGGGTTCAGGAAGTAGTGAGAAGATATTAATGAAGCAGAGAGAAATTTCTGGTTTTGGAAGGAGGAAATCCTGAATGGCTCCCTCTGTGTCGGAGGAGAGACTCCTGGAAAGGAAACCTCAGGTTCCGGTTGGTCGGTCGGTCGGTCGGTCGGTCAGTTCGGGGAGAAATATCAGCAAGGAGGTAAAGGCCGTGCCTCACGACATCAGCAGTCCCTTCTCTGGAAATTCCACGGTATCCCAGAGAGCTCTCGGAATTTTGTGATGTCACTCGTGTCCTAGAAACGCCAACTGCCCTCAAGACACACTCTCTCGGTGCCTATAAGACTCGGTTCTAGACATGTTGTCTAGAGAATGGAGATCGTTCGTGGAGAGGCCAGAGGGAGGAAGAAGAAAGCTGGCCTCAGATCTCACAGGAAAACATGGAGAAATAATTAGTGGTCCTGGGGAAGACGAAGTGAGTTCACCACTAGCAGGGACTAGAGAGATTTCTGGATGTGATGGCTTTGAGACTTCCAGGGCTAGGGCTCAGGAACTGGGAGGTTTCTGGGATGAAACAGGTCTGTCTGTCTTGTTTCTCTGAGTTCCTAAAGGGCCAACCCACATCAAAGATTCACGATAGTTGATTTGACAAAGTCGGGAATTGACAAGGAGTGCGGAAGGAGTCAGTGAGATTTCAATACCAGCACTGACTGCACATCATCACCCCCCCCCCGGTCCTTTTCGTTGTGTAGCAATAATAATAGAGAAAGGGGAGTAGTGCTCTGCCAAAGCCCATATTTTACCATGCCTTATATCACAGCCATTAGCAGGGTTGAGGCATCAAGTGCTGCAGTCAGTCCGACTCCTGTGACCCCCCTAAGGTTTCTGGCTTCCCAGTTTTGAGTGACACCATGGTCTCCAGTTCAGCTTGAGAGCTCTTTAAGAGCCAATGGAGGAGAGAGTGGAAAGAGACTGCCATTTTTTTCTTTTTCCTTGTCTTTCTTTCTTTTGCTGTTTTGCTTTGTTTTTCAAGAAAGGGTTTCTTTGTGTATCTTGGGCTGTCCTAAAACTCACTCTGTAAATCAGGCCATCTTTGAATTCACAGAGATCTGTGTGTGTGCTGTGATTAAAGCCCGGCTGAGACTGCAATTTCTTGTTAGCTCTGGGTGTCCTGAGCTGTTAGTAAGTGACAATGGCTCTGTGTTGTGAATCTCTGTGAATCCAGACTATGTTATGTCTTTCAATGACATGAGTCTGAAGCATCAAGCACCCACCCACCCCTATACTCCCTGAGGTCTCTGAAGTCACACACAGCGCAGCCTCTATGGGTCTGAATAAGGCTTAGAAAGCTTTTCCCTGGTTCACCTGGTGCAGAGGAAACCAGGTAAGTTCTGAGAGACATGCACCACCTTCCTACAGAAAGAAGGGAGGACTGATTAGCTAATACCCACAGAGGGGGAAACTCAAGTCTGGTATTTCAGACAGAACCTGCTTGGACAAAGTCTCATCTGTCAGTCACTTCCTGAGGGAAGGAGGGAGGGAGGGAGGGAGGGAGGGAGGGAGGGAGGGAGGGAGGAAGGAAGGACCACAATTATCTCTCCTCTGTGTCCTTTTTACGCTCTTTCCATGCTCTGATGAATATTGTGATTCAAGTTGGCCATGTCCCCTTTTCCACAGCATGTGCACTGTGGCTCTAGATCAAGGAATCAGTTTGTTTGTGTGTTTTGCTCTATCTAGGAGAAGCACCATAGCAGTTGCATACTGACTGAGAAATTTGATTTTTAGGAAATGATTTTTCATATCTGTGAGTGGTCTCTCCATAGATAGCCACTCATCTTTTTTTAAACTTGAGTATAGGAATGAATGATCCCTCCCTCCCTCCCTCCCTCTCTCCCTCTTCATGGGAATGAGTGTCTGCTCTTGCATTGAGGGCTCCCCAGTTCTCAGCATCTCCAGCCCAACCTGTCACAAGCTGATCACACATTTGCAAACTTGGGATATATTCTGCTGAAGTTTTGGGATAATGAATTTCATCAACTATGGGACTAACTTTGTTCTGACAGGACACTCACTCACAATCTCTCCTCATCACACCCACATAGTGTAACAACTTTGTGTTTCCTCCACAATGTGCTCATTTCTGTCAGGGAACTGAAAGCCGGCCAGCCAGCCAACACTATTTTTCCTTGTTTCTCATTTTGTTCTTATATTCTGTCTCTCCCCCCCCCGCCTGGAAAACTTTCAGAGTTCACTCTGCCCCCTGAGTAAAGGTGTTATGCTTCCTTTTATTGTATATTTAGTGTGTGTGTGTGTGTGTGTGTGTGTGTGTGTGTGTGAGAGAGAGAGAGAGAGAGAGAGAGAGAGAGATTCATTATGAAATCAAAAGTCAGTCAACAACAGCAAACTTTGTATTTATTTGTCCATCCACGTATTTGCTTGTTTACTTACTTACTTACTTACTTACTCACTCACTCACTCACTCACCCACTTCATTTATTATTTATTTATTTATTTATTTGCAGTGGAAGACTTAATTCAGTAAGAATGATCAGAAGGGTAGGTAGGGTATCCTTGGGAAAAGAGTAAGATATCACGATGACTTTCCCTTCCAAGAGGGAGCTTTCTAGTAAGACGTGAAACCACAGTTTCAAGGGCCCGCTTTCCACAAGTCCTTTTCCAAGGTCAGGCATTTCTTAGGTAAGCAAGGGTCTCCATTCATTCCCTTTGAGGAACTCTCAGGCCCTGCCCTGACATTAACCTCTGACTCCTGCCTATTGTCAAGGCCAATGGGACACTCCTCAGCCCCTCCCTGACCTGAGGTGACCTGAGAAGCCACAGCCCACCCCAGTTCACAGGCCTCTCTTTATCTATCTATCTAACTAAGTAACTGTACAGCATAAAATGTGGAATCTCTTCTCAATGAAATGCTGTTGGCAGCCATTCGATGAATTTATTCTCATCTCAGATCCTGTCCAGCAGGGATGTCTTCTTTCCGTGTTTCTTCTTCTTTTGTATGTTGCAGTCAGTTCAGATGTGCTGGTATATGGTGAGAAAGAGAGAGAGAGAGAAATGGAATTGCTTTTTATTTATTTGAAGAGTTTTAATGATTTAATATTCAGCTATTTCCAGCCTTATTTACCAGCACATTTATTATTACCAGCGAGCACCTTCCTCTGAAAACATTGGAATCGCCCCCCATCTGTACATGTCATGCACGTGCGTGCATATGTGTGTGTGTGTGTGTGTGTGTGTGTGTGTGTGAGCGTGTGCGCATCCCATCTATCTATCTATCTATCTATCTATCTATCTATCTATCTATCTATCTATCTATCTATCTATGTATCCCTTCATCAAATTCCATTTTAGGAGCTGCTATGCTGACCAGTGACATGGAGGCCACCATTTTCTTAGCCAGTGACAGTCAGGAGACAGAAAGAAGGAAAGAAAGGAAGAAAGGAAGAAAGAATCTACATTCCCAAAGAAAGAAAAAAATTAAGTAAATTTTAAAAAGTAAAAAAAAAATTAAGAAAGTAAGTAAATACATACATAAAAATAGACATAAAGAATGAATAAATGAATAAAACTAAATAATAATTGAAACATTCAATAAGTAAATGAGTCACGCTAAATCAGCAGATAAATAAACAGATATATGAAAGAAGATAAGGAAGTGAAGGAATGAATGAACAAGTAAGTAAGTAAGTAAGTAAGTAAATAACTAGGTGGGTCATTTTTTTTAAAGAAGTAAGTAAATGAGATGGGCTGAACAGATAGTAAGTAAGTAAGTAAGTAAGCAAGCAAGCAAGCAAGCAATCGTGAAAAAAAAATGAGAGCCGGGCGATGGTGGCGCACGCCTTTAATCCCAGTACTCGGGAGGCAGAGGTAGGCGGATCTCTGTGAGTTCGAGACCAGCCTGGTCTACAGTGCTAGTTCCAGGACAGGCTCCAAAGCCACAGAGAAACCCTGTCTCGAAAAACCAAAAAAAAAAAAAAGAGAGAGAGAGACACATCCATTCAATCCATAAAAGACAAAACGTGGAAATAAACATGTAAACTGGTCGACCCACCCAAAGCAGGAGGGAGGTCTCTGTCCAGCAGGGCCGTCTTCTTTCCAAGTTGCAGTCAGTCAGATCTCTGGGCAAACAGAAAAAGAAAGCAATTGTTTTCTACTTGAACAGTTTTAATATTACTCAAATGAATTAATATTCAGCTATTTATTCCCAGCCTTATTTACAACTGGATGCCCACCGAGCACCTTCCTCTCATAGCTAGCCCCTTCTACCCCTGCCCCATCTGGACAGATAGACAGGATGTATGTATGTATGTATGTATAAATAAATAAATAATAAAAAAGTAAAATAAAAATAAGTAAATAAATAAATTTAAAAAAAAGTGTTTGGTGAGTGGGGCGTGTTGGCATAGAGAACAAAAGAGATAAACTAACCACCAACACATTGAAAAATGACATCAGTCAATCAAGACATGGAAAAAGACAACTGGTCGACCCAAGTTCACAAGGCCAACTGGTCGACCCCGGTACTTAGCATTTTAAGGCCAAATATTTAATCGGACAACTGGTCGACCCGCTTCTAGTCAGTCAAAAAAAAGGAAGTGCACAGAGACAACTGGTCGACCCGTCAGGTCTAGGAAGATATAATATATATTATACATTAAAAAAAAAAAAAAAGGAGTCCAGCGGGACATCTGGTCGACCCGCCGCATCCCCGGGGGAAAAAAATGGCCTCCCGCCCGGTGGGAGGGACTACTGGTCTACCCCGGTCCTTTGGAGAAGGAGGTGGAGAGGGGGGAAAAAAAAGTGCGCCCAACCTCCGCCGCCTCCCCGACAGGCGCGCCGCGGCGCCACGGCGCGCGAGCGGAGGTCGGCGGCGAGAGGGGGCCCGGGGCGCCGCCAGACCCTCGCCCATCCTCCCCCGCGAAGAGGGATGGAGAGGGAAAGGCGCGCGCCCGGGAAAGAGGGGACACACCCGCGGGCCGCTGCGGTGCGGTGAGGCAAGCAGCGGGAGTGGACGGAGGAGAGCGAGAGCGGGAAGAGAGCCGCCGTCCGCCGTGAGCCGCCAGTGGCAGAGCCAGACACGGGTCCTCGGACGGGGCGAGGAGGGCGGGCGAGCCGGCGCCCGTCCCCCTTCCCCCTCTCTCGACCTCTCTCTCACGACCGCCACGAGCGCCCGTGCGCACGCACACTTCCGTGCGCACAACACACGTGCGACCCGGGGAGCGCGCCTCCCGGCGAGAACTCGGGCGAGGCAGGCGAGCGGGCGGGCAGAGCCGCCGCCGCTGCTCTCTCACGTTAATGATCCTTCCGCAGGTTCACCTACGGAAACCTTGTTACGACTTTTACTTCCTCTAGATAGTCAAGTTGGTGAACAACCACAAATAAGCAAACAAATAGAGAGATAATAACAATAAAAATATTTGAGAGTTCAAATAATTGACTTCATCCACAATAAAAGAATATAAAAATAAAAATATCAAATGCACTTGAACACATTGGCACAGGAGAACGCTTGCTAAATAGAACCCCAGTAGCACAGACACTGAGAGAAAAAGAAAAAAAAGAAAAAAGAAAAAAAAAAGAAAAACAAAACAAAAAAAAGAACAAAGAAAAAAACTAAAGAGAGAAAAAAAGAAAAAAAAAGAAAAGAAGAAGAAGAAAAAAAAGAAAAAAAGAAAAAAAGAAAAAAAAGAAAAAAAAAAGAAAGAAAAAAGAAAAAAAAAGAAAAAAAACAGACACTTAGAGAAACAATTAATAAGTGAGAGCTCCTGAAACTGAAAAGCTTCTGTAAAGCAAAGAACATGGCCAACAAGACAAAACGACGGCCTTACAGAATGGGAAAAGATCTTCACTAATCTCCAAAATACACAAAGAAGTCGAGAAATTGGTCATCCAAAGAACAAATAATCCAATTTTAAAAAATGGAGTACAGACCTAAACAGAGAACTCTCAACAGAGGGATCTAAAATGGTTGAAAGACACTTAAATGTATTTAGTGATTATATTTCTTTTCCCTTAGGGATAAAGAAATGGAGAAGTTCTTTGAAGCAGTAAGTCACAAAAACACCAGGCCGTTAAACTTCAGCTACAGGGAAACCCTGTCTCGTGGAAAAACAAAACAACAACAACAACAAAAAAAAAAAATCCTGAAGCCAGTGATCATTGCAAACATCTGTATGTTCAGATACTGAGCCTGAGCAAGTTAGAGTGTCACAGATTTGCTGTAATTCATTGCAAATTTCATGTGGATCACAAATCCTGCTCAAGTTACAGCTGTTAGTGTCAGTGTGAACCTTGACACCATCTCTACTGGATTCCTGTCAGCTGGGCTCCGGTCTGCTAGAAAAGCAGAAGAACTAAGGTACCGTAATTAACCTCTTCTGTGCCCCACCTGCAAGAACACTCTGTAAGCTACAGTTCTGAAAACAGCCTGGTCCTGGCATAAGAACAGACAGGAGGACCAATGGAACCGAATAGAAGACCCGGATATCGATCCACACATCTTCGAACACCTGATCTTTGATAAGGAAGTCAAAAATATCCAATAGAAAAAAAAAGAAAGCATGTGAGTTCAAGACCAGCCTGGTCTACAAGAGCTAGTTCCAGGACAGGCTCCAAAAAAAAAAAAACTACAGAACAACCCTGTCTCGAAAAAAAAAAAAAAAGAAAGAAAGAAAGAAAGAAAGAAAGAAAGAAAGAAAGAAAGAAGAAAAAGAAAACAGTGCTGTCCTCGAAAATGCCCTCTCCCTTTGAACACGGCCCCTCCTTTGGGCTGAGTTTCCCACACAGCTCTGATGATGCAGGAGGATGCCGAGGGCCCAGTTGGTGCCTGTATCTGTGCCTTGGCAGCAGCTATTCATGTCTTGCCACTCAGAGTCAAATTCCCTTAAGTTTAGCCTTCCCTAAGTGCTTGTTCACTTCAGAAGACTCAACCCTCATCTTCCATGTCCTCCTGGCCTAATTTCTCATATTACTGTTTTACTGAGTATGAATCAGTAATATGAAATGTTCAGGAGAGGGAGGAAGGGTCATTCATGAAAAAAGTGAGTGTTCAAGTAACTAACTCCCCATGGGTTCAGGAAGTAGTGAGAAGATATTAATGAAGCAGAGAGAAATTTCTGGTTTTGGAAGGAGGAAATCCTGAATGGCTCCCTCTGTGTCGGAGGAGAGACTCCTGGAAAGGAAACCTCAGGTTCCGGTTGGTCGGTCGGTCGGTCGGTCGGTCAGTTCGGGGAGAAATATCAGCAAGGAGGTAAAGGCCGTGCCTCACGACATCAGCAGTCCCTTCTCTGGAAATTCCACGGTATCCCAGAGAGCTCTCGGAATTTTGTGATGTCACTCGTGTCCTAGAAATGCCAACTGCCCTCAAGACACACTCTCTCGGTGCCTATAAGACTCGGTTCTAGACATGTTGTCTAGAGAATGGAGATCGTTCGTGGAGAGGCCAGAGGGAGGAAGAAGAAAGCTGGCCTCAGATCTCACAGGAAAACATGGAGAAATAATTAGTGGTCCTGGGGAAGACGAAGTGAGTTCACCACTAGCAGGGACTAGAGAGATTTCTGGATGTGATGGCTTTGAGACTTCCAGGGCTAGGGCTCAGGAACTGGGAGGTTTCTGGGATGAAACAGGTCTGTCTGTCTTGTTTCTCTGAGTTCCTAAAGGGCCAACCCACATCAAAGATTCACGATAGTTGATTTGACAAAGTCGGGAATTGACAAGGAGTGCGGAAGGAGTCAGTGAGATTTCAATACCAGCACTGACTGCACATCATCACCCCCCCCCCCGGTCCTTTTCGTTGTGTAGCAATAATAATAGAGAAAGGGGCGTAGTGCTCTGCCAAAGCCCGTATTTTACCATGCCTTATATCACAGCCATTAGCAGGGTTGAGGCATCAAGTGCTGCAGTCAGTCCGACTCCTGTGACCCCCCTAAGGTTTCTGGCTTCCCAGTTTTGAGTGACACCATGGTCTCCAGTTCAGCTTGAGAGCTCTTTAAGAGCCAATGGAGGAGAGAGTGGAAAGAGACTGCCATTTTTTTCTTTTTCCTTGTCTTTCTTTCTTTTGCTGTTTTGCTTTGTTTTTCAAGAAAGGGTTTCTTTGTGTATCTTGGGCTGTCCTAAAACTCACTCTGTAAATCAGGCCATCTTTGAATTCACAGAGATCTGTGTGTGTGCTGTGATTAAAGCCCGGCTGAGACTGCAATTTCTTGTTAGCTCTGGGTGTCCTGAGCTGTTAGTAAGTGACAATGGCTCTGTGTTGTGAATCTCTGTGAATCCAGACTATGTTATGTCCTTCAATGACATGAGTCTGAAGCATCAAGCACCCACCCACCCCTATACTCCCTGAGGTCTCTGAAGTCACACACAGCGCAGCCTCTATGGGTCTGAATAAGGCTTAGAAAGCTTTTCCCTGGTTCACCTGGTGCAGAGGAAACCAGGTAAGTTCTGAGAGACATGCACCACCTTCCTACAGAAAGAAGGGAGGACTGATTAGCTAATACCCACAGAGGGGGAAACTCAAGTCTGGTATTTCAGACAGAACCTGCTTGGACAAAGTCTCATCTGTCAGTCACTTCCTGAGGGAAGGAGGGAGGGAGGGAGGGAGGGAGGGAGGGAGGGAGGGAGGGAGGAAGGAAGGACCACAATTATCTCTCCTCTGTGTCCTTTTTACGCTCTTTTCATGCTCTGATGAATATTGTGATTCAAGTTGGCCATGTCCCCTTTTCCACAGCATGTGCACTGTGGCTCTAGATCAAGGAATCAGTTTGTTTGTGTGTTTTGCTCTATCTAGGAGAAGCACCATAGCAGTTGCATACTGACTGAGAAATTTGATTTTTAGGAAATGATTTTTCATATCTGTGAGTGGTCTCTCCATAGATAGCCACTCATCTTTCTTTAAACTTGAGTATAGGAATGAATGATCCCTCCCTCCTTCCCTCCCTCCCTCTCTCCCTCTTCATGGGAATGAGTGTCTGCTCTTGCATTGAGGGCTCCCCAGTTCTCAGCATCTCCAGCCCAACCTGTCACAAGCTGATCACACATTTGCAAACTTGGGATATATTCTGCTGAAGTTTTGGGATAATGAATTTCATCAACTATGGGACTAACTTTGTTCTGACAGGACACTCACTCACAATCTCTCCTCATCACACCCACATAGTGTAACAACTTTGTGTTTCCTCCACAATGTGCTCATTTCTGTCAGGGAACTGAAAGCCGGCCAGCCAGCCAACACTATTTTTCCTTGTTTCTCATTTTGTTCTTATATTCTGTCTCTCCCCCCCCCCCCGCCTGGAAAACTTTCAGAGTTCACTCTGCCCCCTGAGTAAAGGTGTTATGCTTCCTTTTATTGTATATTTAGTGTGTGTGTGTGTGTGTGAGAGAGAGAGAGAGAGAGAGAGAGAGAGAGATTCATTATGAAATCAAAAGTCAGTCAACAACAGCAAACTTTGTATTTATTTGTCCATCCACGTATTTGCTTGTTTACTTACTTACTTACTTACTTACTCACTCACTCACTCACTCACCCACTTCATTTATTATTTATTTATTTATTTATTTGCAGTGGAAGACTTAATTCAGTAAGAATGATCAGAAGGGTAGGTAGGGTATCCTTGGGAAAAGAGTAAGATATCACGATGACTTTCCCTTCCAAGAGGGAGCTTTCTAGTAAGACGTGAAACCACAGTTTCAAGGGCCCGCTTTCCACAAGTCCTTTTCCAAGGTCAGGCATTTCTTAGGTAAGCAAGGGTCTCCATTCATTCCCTTTGAGGAACTCTCAGGCCCTGCCCTGACATTAACCTCTGACTCCTGCCTATTGTCAAGGCCAATGGGACACTCCTCAGCCCCTCCCTGACCTGAGGTGACCTGAGAAGCCACAGCCCACCCCAGTTCACAGGCCTCTCTTTATCTATCTATCTAACTAAGTAACTGTACAGCATAAAATGTGGAATCTCTTCTCAATGAAATGCTGTTGGCAGCCATTCGATGAATTTATTCTCATCTCAGATCCTGTCCAGCAGGGATGTCTTCTTTCCGTGTTTCTTCTTCTTTTGTATGTTGCAGTCAGTTCAGATGTGCTGGTATATGGTGAGAAAGAGAGAGAGAGAGAAATGGAATTGCTTTTTATTTATTTGAAGAGTTTTAATGATTTAATATTCAGCTATTTCCAGCCTTATTTACCAGCACATTTATTATTACCAGCGAGCACCTTCCTCTGAAAACATTGGAATCGCCCCCCATCTGTACATGTCATGCACGTGCGTGCATATGTGTGTGTGTGTGTGTGTGTGTGTGTGAGCGTGTGCGCATCCCATCTATCTATCTATCTATCTATCTATCTATCTATCTATCTATCTATCTATCTATCTATCTATCTATGTATCCCTTCATCAAATTCCATTTTAGGAGCTGCTATGCTGACCAGTGACATGGAGGCCACCATTTTCTTAGCCAGTGACAGTCAGGAGACAGAAAG
The DNA here is from genome assembly GCF_037038515.1 of Microtus pennsylvanicus. NCBI lineage: Eukaryota > Metazoa > Chordata > Mammalia > Rodentia > Cricetidae > Microtus > Microtus pennsylvanicus. The sequence continues at coordinate 710,179 of NW_027460892.1, read as the reverse complement.
AAGGAAAGAAAGGAAGAAAGGAAGAAAGAATCTACATTCCCAAAGAAAGAAAAAAATTAAGTAAATTTTAAAAAGTAAAAAAAAAATTAAGAAAGTAAGTAAATACATACATAAAAATAGACATAAAGAATGAATAAATGAATAAAACTAAATAATAATTGAAACATTCAATAAGTAAATGAGTCACGCTAAATCAGCAGATAAATAAACAGATATATGAAAGAAGATAAGGAAGTGAAGGAATGAATGAACAAGTAAGTAAGTAAGTAAGTAAGTAAATAACTAGGTGGGTCATTTTTTTTAAAGAAGTAAGTAAATGAGATGGGCTGAACAGATAGTAAGTAAGTAAGTAAGTAAGCAAGCAAGCAAGCAAGCAATCGTGAAAAAAAAATGAGAGCCGGGCGATGGTGGCGCACGCCTTTAATCCCAGTACTCGGGAGGCAGAGGTAGGCGGATCTCTGTGAGTTCGAGACCAGCCTGGTCTACAGTGCTAGTTCCAGGACAGGCTCCAAAGCCACAGAGAAACCCTGTCTCGAAAAACCAAAAAAAAAAAAAAAAAGAGAGAGAGAGAGACACATCCATTCAATCCATAAAAGACAAAACGTGGAAATAAACATGTAAACTGGTCGACCCACCCAAAGCAGGAGGGAGGTCTCTGTCCAGCAGGGCCGTCTTCTTTCCAAGTTGCAGTCAGTCAGATCTCTGGGCAAACAGAAAAAGAAAGCAATTGTTTTCTACTTGAACAGTTTTAATATTACTCAAATGAATTAATATTCAGCTATTTATTCCCAGCCTTATTTACAACTGGATGCCCACCGAGCACCTTCCTCTCATAGCTAGCCCCTTCTACCCCTGCCCCATCTGGACAGATAGACAGGATGTATGTATGTATGTATAAATAAATAAATAATAAAAAAGTAAAATAAAAATAAGTAAATAAATAAATTAAAAAAAAAGTGTTTGGTGAGTGGGGCGTGTTGGCATAGAGAACAAAAGAGATAAACTAACCACCAACACATTGAAGAATGACATCAGTCAATCAAGACATGGAAAAAGACAACTGGTCGACCCAAGTTCACAAGGCCAACTGGTCGACCCCGGTACTTAGCATTTTAAGGCCAAATATTTAATCGGACAACTGGTCGACCCGCTTCCAGTCCGTCAAAAAAAAGGAAGTGCACAGAGACAACTGGTCGACCCGTCAGGTCTAGGAAGATATAATATATATTATACATTAAAAAAAAAAAAAAAAAGAGTCCAGCGGGACATCTGGTCGACCCGCCGCATCCCCGGGGGAAAAAAATGGCCTCCCGCCCGGTGGGAGGGACTACTGGTCTACCCCGGTCCTTTGGAGAAGGAGGTGGAGAGGGGGGAAAAAAAAGTGCGCCCAACCTCCGCCGCCTCCCCGACAGGCGCGCCGCGGCGCCACGGCGCGCGAGCGGAGGTCGGCGGCGAGAGGGGGCCCGGGGCGCCGCCAGACCCTCGCCCATCCTCCCCCGCGAAGAGGGATGGAGAGGGAAAGGCGCGCGCCCGGGAAAGAGGGGACACACCCGCGGGCCGCTGCGGTGCGGTGAGGCAAGCAGCGGGAGTGGACGGAGGAGAGCAAGAGCGGGAAGAGAGCCGCCGTCCGCCGTGAGCCGCCAGTGGCAGAGCCAGACACGGGTCCTCGGACGGGGCGAGGAGGGCGGGCGAGCCGGCGCCCGTCCCCCTTCCCCCTCTCTCGACCTCTCTCTCACGACCGCCACGAGCGCCCGTGCGCACGCACACTTCCGTGCGCACAACACACGTGCGACCCGGGGAGCGCGCCTCCCGGCGAGAACTCGGGCGAGGCAGGCGAGCGGGCGGGCAGAGCCGCCGCCGCTGCTCTCTCACGTTAATGATCCTTCCGCAGGTTCACCTATGGAAACCTTGTTACGACTTTTACTTCCTCTAGATAGTCAAGTTGGTGAACAACCACAAATAAGCAAACAAATAGAGAGATAATAACAATAAAAATATTTGAGAGTTCAAATAATTGACTTCATCCACAATAAAAGAATATAAAAATAAAAATATCAAAGGCACTTGAACACATTGGCACAGGAGAACGCTTGCTAAATAGAACCCCAGTAGCACAGACACTGAGAGAAAAAGAAAAAAAAGAAAAAAGAAAAAAAAAAGAAAAACAAAACAAAAAAAAAGAACAAAGAAAAAAACTAAAGAGAGAAAAAAAAGAAAAAAAAAGAAAAGAAGAAGAAGAAAAAAAAGAAAAAAAGAAAAAAAGAAAAAAAAGAAAAAAAAGAAAGAAAAAAGAAAAAAAAAGAAAAAAAACAGACACTGAGTGAAACAATTAATAAGTGAGACCTCCTGAAACTGAAAAGCTTCTGTAAAGCAAAGAACATGGCCAACAAGACAAAACGACGGCCTTACAGAATGGGAAAAGATCTTCACTAATCTCCAAAATACACAAAGAAGTCGAGAAATTGGTCATCCAAAGAACAAATAATCCAATTTTAAAAAATGGAGTACAGACCTAAACAGAGAACTCTCAACAGAGGGATCTAAAATGGTTGAAAGACACTTAAATGTATTTAGTGATTATATTTCTTTTCCCTTAGGGATAAAGAAATGGAGAAGTTCTTTGAAGCAGTAAGTCACAAAAACACCAGGCCGTTAAACTTCAGCTACAGGGAAACCCTGTCTCGTGGAAAAACAAAACAACAACAACAACAAAAAAAAAAAATCCTGAAGCCAGTGATCATTGCAAACATCTGTATGTTCAGATACTGAGCCTGAGCAAGTTAGAGTGTCACAGATTTGCTGCAATTCATTGCAAATTTCATGTGGATCACAAATCCTGCTCAAGTTACAGCTGTTAGTGTCAGTGTGAACCTTGACACCATCTCTACTGGATTCCTGTCAGCTGGGCTCCGGTCTGCTAGAAAAGCAGAAGAACTAAGGTACCGTAATTAACCTCTTCTGTGCCCCACCTGCAAGAACACTCTGTAAGCTACAGTTCTGAAAACAGCCTGGTCCTGGCATAAGAACAGACAGGAGGACCAATGGAACCGAATAGAAGACCCGGATATCGATCCACACATCTTCGAACACCTGATCTTTGATAAAGAAGTCAAAAATATCCAATAGAAAAAAAAAGAAAGCATGTGAGTTCAAGACCAGCCTGGTCTACAAGAGCTAGTTCCAGGACAGGCTCCAAAAAAAAAAAAACTACAGAACAACCCTGTCTCGAAAAAAAAAAAGAAAGAAAGAAAGAAAGAAAGAAAGAAAGAAAGAAGAAAAAGAAAACAGTGCTGTCCTCGAAAATGCCCTCTCCCTTTGAACACGGCCCCTCCTTTGGGCTGAGTTTCCCACACAGCTCTGATGATGCAGGAGGATGCCGAGGGCCCAGTTGGTGCCTGTATCTGTGCCTTGGCAGCAGCTATTCATGTCTTGCCACTCAGAGTCAAATTCCCTTAAGTTTAGCCTTCCCTAAGTGCTTGTTCACTTCAGAAGACTCAACCCTCATCTTCCATGTCCTCCTGGCCTAATTTCTCATATTACTGTTTTACTGAGTATGAATCAGTAATATGAGATGTTCAGGAGAGGGAGGAAGGGTCATTCATGAAAAAAGTGAGTGTTCAACTAACTAACTCCCCATGGGTTCAGGAAGTAGTGAGAAGATATTAATGAAGCAGAGAGAAATTTCTGGTTTTGGAAGGAGGAAATCCTGAATGGCTCCCTCTGTGTCGGAGGAGAGACTCCTGGAAAGGAAACCTCAGGTTCCGGTTGGTCGGTCGGTCGGTCGGTCGGTCAGTTCGGGGAGAAATATCAGCAAGGAGGTAAAGGCCGTGCCTCACGACATCAGCAGTCCCTTCTCTGGAAATTCCACGGTATCCCAGAGAGCTCTCGGAATTTTGTGATGTCACTCGTGTCCTAGAAACGCCAACTGCCCTCAAGACACACTCTCTCGGTGCCTATAAGACTCGGTTCTAGACATGTTGTCTAGAGAATGGAGATCGTTCGTGGAGAGGCCAGAGGGAGGAAGAAGAAAGCTGGCCTCAGATCTCACAGGAAAACATGGAGAAATAATTAGTGGTCCTGGGGAAGACGAAGTGAGTTCACCACTAGCAGGGACTAGAGAGATTTCTGGATGTGATGGCTTTGAGACTTCCAGGGCTAGGGCTCAGGAACTGGGAGGTTTCTGGGATGAAACAGGTCTGTCTGTCTTGTTTCTCTGAGTTCCTAAAGGGCCAACCCACATCAAAGATTCACGATAGTTGATTTGACAAAGTCGGGAATTGACAAGGAGTGCGGAAGGAGTCAGTGAGATTTCAATACCAGCACTGACTGCACATCATCACCCCCCCCGGTCCTTTTCGTTGTGTAGCAATAATAATAGAGAAAGGGGAGTAGTGCTCTGCCAAAGCCCGTATTTTACCATGCCTTATATCACAGCCATTAGCAGGGTTGAGGCATCAAGTGCTGCAGTCAGTCCGACTCCTGTGACCCCCCTAAGGTTTCTGGCATCCCAGTTTTGAGTGACACCATGGTCTCCAGTTCAGCTTGAGAGCTCTTTAAGAGCCAATGGAGGAGAGAGTGGAAAGAGACTGCCATTTTTTTCTTTTTCCTTGTCTTTCTTTCTTTTGCTGTTTTGCTTTGTTTTTCAAGAAAGGGTTTCTTTGTGTATCTTGGGCTGTCCTAAAACTCACTCTGTAAATCAGGCCATCTTTGAATTCACAGAGATCTGTGTGTGTGCTGTGATTAAAGCCCGGCTGAGACTGCAATTTCTTGTTAGCTCTGGGTGTCCTGAGCTGTTAGTAAGTGACAATGGCTCTGTGTTGTGAATCTCTGTGAATCCAGACTATGTTATGTCCTTCAATGACATGAGTCTGAAGCATCAAGCACCCACCCACCCCTATACTCCCTGAGGTCTCTGAAGTCACACACAGCGCAGCCTCTATGGGTCTGAATAAGGCTTAGAAAGCTTTTCCCTGGTTCACCTGGTGCAGAGGAAACCAGGTAAGTTCTGAGAGACATGCACCACCTTCCTACAGAAAGAAGGGAGGACTGATTAGCTAATACCCACAGAGGGGGAAACTCAAGTCTGGTATTTCAGACAGAACCTGCTTGGACAAAGTCTCATCTGTCAGTCACTTCCTGAGGGAAGGAGGGAGGGAGGGAGGGAGGGAGGGAGGGAGGGAGGGAGGAAGGAAGGACCACAATTATCTCTCCTCTGTGTCCTTTTTACGCTCTTTTCATGCTCTGATGAATATTGTGATTCAAGTTGGCCATGTCCCCTTTTCCACAGCATGTGCACTGTGGCTCTAGATCAAGGAATCAGTTTGTTTGTGTGTTTTGCTCTATCTAGGAGAAGCACCATAGCAGTTGCATACTGACTGAGAAATTTGATTTTTAGGAAATGATTTTTCATATCTGTGAGTGGTCTCTCCATAGATAGCCACTCATCTTTCTTTAAACTTGAGTATAGGAATGAATGATCCCTCCCTCCTTCCCTCCCTCCCTCTCTCCCTCTTCATGGGAATGAGTGTCTGCTCTTGCATTGAGGGCTCCCCAGTTCTCAGCATCTCCAGCCCAACCTGTCACAAGCTGATCACACATTTGCAAACTTGGGATATATTCTGCTGAAGTTTTGGGATAATGAATTTCATCAACTATGGGACTAACTTTGTTCTGACAGGACACTCACTCACAATCTCTCCTCATCACACCCACATAGTGTAACAACTTTGTGTTTCCTCCACAATGTGCTCATTTCTGTCAGGGAACTGAAAGCCGGCCAGCCAGCCAACACTATTTTTCCTTGTTTCTCATTTTGTTCTTATATTCTGTCTCTCCCCCCCCCCCCCGCCTGGAAAACTTTCAGAGTTCACTCTGCCCCCTGAGTAAAGGTGTTATGCTTCCTTTTATTGTATATTTAGTGTGTGTGTGTGTGTGTGAGAGAGAGAGAGAGAGAGAGAGAGAGAGAGATTCATTATGAAATCAAAAGTCAGTCAACAACAGCAAACTTTGTATTTATTTGTCCATCCACGTATTTGCTTGTTTACTTACTTACTTACTTACTTACTCACTCACTCACTCACTCACCCACTTCATTTATTATTTATTTATTTATTTATTTGCAGTGGAAGACTTAATTCAGTAAGAATGATCAGAAGGGTAGGTAGGGTATCCTTGGGAAAAGAGTAAGATATCACGATGACTTTCCCTTCCAAGAGGGAGCTTTCTAGTAAGACGTGAAACCACAGTTTCAAGGGCCCGCTTTCCACAAGTCCTTTTCCAAGGTCAGGCATTTCTTAGGTAAGCAAGGGTCTCCATTCATTCCCTTTGAGGAACTCTCAGGCCCTGCCCTGACATTAACCTCTGACTCCTGCCTATTGTCAAGGCCAATGGGACACTCCTCAGCCCCTCCCTGACCTGAGGTGACCTGAGAAGCCACAGCCCACCCCAGTTCACAGGCCTCTCTTTATCTATCTATCTAACTAAGTAACTGTACAGCATAAAATGTGGAATCTCTTCTCAATGAAATGCTGTTGGCAGCCATTCGATGAATTTATTCTCATCTCAGATCCTGTCCAGCAGGGATGTCTTCTTTCCGTGTTTCTTCTTCTTTTGTATGTTGCAGTCAGTTCAGATGTGCTGGTATATGGTGAGAAAGAGAGAGAGAGAGAAATGGAATTGCTTTTTATTTATTTGAAGAGTTTTAATGATTTAATATTCAGCTATTTCCAGCCTTATTTACCAGCACATTTATTATTACCAGCGAGCACCTTCCTCTGAAAACATTGGAATCGCCCCCCATCTGTACATGTCATGCACGTGCGTGCATATGTGTGTGTGTGTGTGTGTGTGTGTGTGTGTGTGAGAGCGTGTGCGCATCCCATCTATCTATCTATCTATCTATCTATCTATCTATCTATCTATCTATCTATCTATCTATCTATCTATGTATCCCTTCATCAAATTCCATTTTAGGAGCTGCTATGCTGACCAGTGACATGGAGGCCACCATTTTCTTAGCCAGTGACAGTCAGGAGACAGAAAGAAGGAAAGAAAGGAAGAAAGGAAGAAAGAATCTACATTCCCAAAGAAAGAAAAAAATTAAGTAAATTTTAAAAAGTAAAAAAAAAAATTAAGAAAGTAAGTAAATACATACATAAAAATAGACATAAAGAATGAATAAATGAATAAAACTAAATAATAATTGAAACATTCAATAAGTAAATGAGTCATGCTAAATCAGCAGATAAATAAACAGATATATGAAAGAAGATAAGGAAGTGAAGGAATGAATGAACAAGTAAGTAAGTAAGTAAGTAAGTAAATAACTAGGTGGGTCATTTTTTTTAAAGAAGTAAGTAAATGAGATGGGCTGAACAGATAGTAAGTAAGTAAGTAAGTAAGCAAGCAAGCAAGCAAGCAATCGTGAAAAAAAAATGAGAGCCGGGCGATGGTGGCGCACGCCTTTAATCCCAGTACTCGGGAGGCAGAGGTAGGCGGATCTCTGTGAGTTCGAGACCAGCCTGGTCTACAGTGCTAGTTCCAGGACAGGCTCCAAAGCCACAGAGAAACCCTGTCTCGAAAAACCAAAAAAAAAAAAAGAGAGAGAGAGAGACACATCCATTCAATCCATAAAAGACAAAACGTGGAAATAAACATGTAAACTGGTCGACCCACCCAAAGCAGGAGGGAGGTCTCTGTCCAGCAGGGCCGTCTTCTTTCCAAGTTGCAGTCAGTCAGATCTCTGGGCAAACAGAAAAAGAAAGCAATTGTTTTCTACTTGAACAGTTTTAATATTACTCAAATGAATTAATATTCAGCTATTTATTCCCAGCCTTATTTACAACTGGATGCCCACCGAGCACCTTCCTCTCATAGCTAGCCCCTTCTACCCCTGCCCCATCTGGACAGATAGACAGGATGTATGTATGTATGTATAAATAAATAAATAATAAAAAAGTAAAATAAAAATAAGTAAATAAATAAATTTAAAAAAAAGTGTTTGGTGAGTGGGGCGTGTTGGCATAGAGAACAAAAGAGATAAACTAACCACCAACACATTGAAGAATGACATCAGTCAATCAAGACATGGAAAAAGACAACTGGTCGACCCAAGTTCACAAGGCCAACTGGTCGACCCCGGTACTTAGCATTTTAAGGCCAAATATTTAATCGGACAACTGGTCGACCCGCTTCCAGTCCGTCAAAAAAAAGGAAGTGCACAGAGACAACTGGTCGACCCGTCAGGTCTAGGAAGATATAATATATATTATACATTAAAAAAAAAAAAAAAAAAAAAAAAAAGAGTCCAGCGGGACATCTGGTCGACCCGCCGCATCCCCGGGGGAAAAAAATGGCCTCCCGCCCGGTGGGAGGGACTACTGGTCTACCCCGGTCCTTTGGAGAAGGAGGTGGAGAGGGGGGAAAAAAAGTGCGCCCAACCTCCGCCGCCTCCCCGACAGGCGCGCCGCGGCGCCACGGCGCGCGAGCGGAGGTCGGCGGCGAGAGGGGGCCCGGGGCGCCGCCAGACCCTCGCCCATCCTCCCCCGCGAAGAGGGATGGAGAGGGAAAGGCGCGCGCCCGGGAAAGAGGGGACACACCCGCGGGCCGCTGTGGTGCGGTGAGGCAAGCAGCGGGAGTGGACGGAGGAGAGCGAGAGCGGGAAGAGAGCCGCCGTCCGCCGTGAGCCGCCAGTGGCAGAGCCAGACATGGGTCCTCGGACGGGGCGAGGAGGGCGGGCGAGCCGGCGCCCATCCCCCTTCCCCCTCTCTCGACCTCTCTCTCACGACCGCCACGAGCGCCCGTGCGCACGCACACTTCCGTGCGCACAACACACGTGCGACCCGGGGAGCGCGCCTCCCGGCGAGAACTCGGGCGAGGCAGGCGAGCGGGCGGGCAGAGCCGCCGCCGCTGCTCTCTCACGTTAATGATCCTTCCGCAGGTTCACCTACGGAAACCTTGTTACGACTTTTACTTCCTCTAGATAGTCAAGTTGGTGAACAACCACAAATAAGCAAACAAATAGAGAGATAATAACAATAAAAATATTTGAGAGTTCAAATAATTGACTTCATCCACAATAAAAGAATATAAAAATAAAAATATCAAATGCACTTGAACACATTGGCACAGGAGAACGCTTGCTAAATAGAACCCCAGTAGCACAGACACTGAGAGAAAAAGAAAAAAAAGAAAAAAGAAAAAAAAAAGAAAAACAAAACAAAAAAAAAGAACAAAGGAAAAAACTAAAGAGAGAAAAAAAGAAAAAAAAGAAAAGAAGAAGAAGAAAAAAAAGAAAAAAAGAAAAAAAGAAAAAAAAGAAAAAAGAAGAAAGAAAAAAGAAAAAAAAAGAAAAAAAAAAACAGACACTGAGAGAAACAATTAATAAGTGAGACCTCCTGAAACTGAAAAGCTTCTGTAAAGCAAAGAACATGGCCAACAAGACAAAACGACGGCCTTACAGAATGGGAAAAGATCTTCACTAATCTCCAAAATACACAAAGAAGTCGAGAAATTGGTCATCCAAAGAACAAATAATCCAATTTTAAAAAATGGAGTACAGACCTAAACAGAGAACTCTCAACAGAGGGATCTAAAATGGTTGAAAGACACTTAAATGTATTTAGTGATTATATTTCTTTTCCCTTAGGGATAAAGAAATGGAGAAGTTCTTTGAAGCAGTAAGTCACAAAAACACCAGGCCGTTAAACTTCAGCTACAGGGAAACCCTGTCTCGTGGAAAAACAAAACAACAACAACAACAACAAAAAAAAAAAATCCTGAAGCCAGTGATCATTGCAAACATCTGTATGTTCAGATACTGAGCCTGAGCAAGTTAGAGTGTCACAGATTTGCTGCAATTCATTGCAAATTTCATGTGGATCACAAATCCTGCTCAAGTTACAGCTGTTAGTGTCAGTGTGAACCTTGACACCATCTCTACTGGATTCCTGTCAGCTGGGCTCCGGTCTGCTAGAAAAGCAGAAGAACTAAGGTACCGTAATTAACCTCTTCTGTGCCCCACCTGCAAGAACACTCTGTAAGCTACAGTTCTGAAAACAGCCTGGTCCTGGCATAAGAACAGACAGGAGGACCAATGGAACCGAATAGAAGACCCGGATATCGATCCACACATCTTCGAACACCTGATCTTTGATAAAGAAGTCAAAAATATCCAATAGAAAAAAAAAGAAAGCATGTGAGTTCAAGACCAGCCTGGTCTACAAGAGCTAGTTCCAGGACAGGCTCCAAAAAAAAAAAAAACTACAGAACAACCCTGTCTCGAAAAAAAAAAAGAAAGAAAGAAAGAAAGAAAGAAAGAAAGAAAGAAAGAAGAAAAAGAAAACAGTGCTGTCCTCGAAAATGCCCTCTCCCTTTGAACACGGCCCCTCCTTTGGGCTGAGTTTCCCACACAGCTCTGATGATGCAGGAGGATGCCGAGGGCCCAGTTGGTGCCTGTATCTGTGCCTTGGCAGCAGCTATTCATGTCTTGCCACTCAGAGTCAAATTCCCTTAAGTTTAGCCTTCCCTAAGTGCTTGTTCACTTCAGAAGACTCAACCCTCATCTTCCATGTCCTCCTGGCCTAATTTCTCATATTACTGTTTTACTGAGTATGAATCAGTAATATGAGATGTTCAGGAGAGGGAGGAAGGGTCATTCATGAAAAAAGTGAGTGTTCAACTAACTAACTCCCCATGGGTTCAGGAAGTAGTGAGAAGATATTAATGAAGCAGAGAGAAATTTCTGGTTTTGGAAGGAGGAAATCCTGAATGGCTCCCTCTGTGTCGGAGGAGAGACTCCTGGAAAGGAAACCTCAGGTTCCGGTTGGTCGGTCGGTCGGTCGGTCGGTCAGTTCGGGGAGAAATATCAGCAAGGAGGTAAAGGCCGTGCCTCACGACATCAGCAGTCCCTTCTCTGGAAATTCCACGGTATCCCAGAGAGCTCTCGGAATTTTGTGATGTCACTCGTGTCCTAGAAACGCCAACTGCCCTCAAGACACACTCTCTCGGTGCCTATAAGACTCGGTTCTAGACATGTTGTCTAGAGAATGGAGATCGTTCGTGGAGAGGCCAGAGGGAGGAAGAAGAAAGCTGGCCTCAGATCTCACAGGAAAACATGGAGAAATAATTAGTGGTCCTGGGGAAGACGAAGTGAGTTCACCACTAGCAGGGACTAGAGAGATTTCTGGATGTGATGGCTTTGAGACTTCCAGGGCTAGGGCTCAGGAACTGGGAGGTTTCTGGGATGAAACAGGTCTGTCTGTCTTGTTTCTCTGAGTTCCTAAAGGGCCAACCCACATCAAAGATTCACGATAGTTGATTTGACAAAGTCGGGAATTGACAAGGAGTGCGGAAGGAGTCAGTGAGATTTCAATACCAGCACTGACTGCACATCATCACCCCCCCCCCGGTCCTTTTCGTTGTGTAGCAATAATAATAGAGAAAGGGGAGTAGTGCTCTGCCAAAGCCCGTATTTTACCATGCCTTATATCACAGCCATTAGCAGGGTTGAGGCATCAAGTGCTGCAGTCAGTCCGACTCCTGTGACCCCCCTAAGGTTTCTGGCTTCCCAGTTTTGAGTGACACCATGGTCTCCAGTTCAGCTTGAGAGCTCTTTAAGAGCCAAGGGAGGAGAGAGTGGAAAGAGACTGCCATTTTTTTCTTTTTCCTTGTCTTTCTTTCTTTTGCTGTTTTGCTTTGTTTTTCAAGAAAGGGTTTCTTTGTGTATCTTGGGCTGTCCTAAAACTCACTCTGTAAATCAGGCCATCTTTGAATTCACAGAGATCTGTGTGTGTGCTGTGATTAAAGCCTGGCTGAGACTGCAATTTCTTGTTAGCTCTGGGTGTCCTGAGCTGTTAGTAAGTGACAATGGCTCTGTGTTGTGAATCTCTGTGAATCCAGACTATGTTATGTCCTTCAATGACATGAGTCTGAAGCATCAAGCACCCACCCACCCCTATACTCCCTGAGGTCTCTGAAGTCACACACAGCGCAGCCTCTATGGGTCTGAATAAGGCTTAGAAAGCTTTTCCCTGGTTCACCTGGTGCAGAGGAAACCAGGTAAGTTCTGAGAGACATGCACCACCTTCCTACAGAAAGAAGGGAGGACTGATTAGCTAATACCCACAGAGGGGGAAACTCAAGTCTGGTATTTCAGACAGAACCTGCTTGGACAAAGTCTCATCTGTCAGTCACTTCCTGAGGGAAGGATGGAGGGAGGGAGGGAGGGAGGGAGGGAGGGAGGGAGGAAGGAAGGAAGGACCACAATTATCTCTCCTCTGTGTCCTTTTTACGCTCTTTCCATGCTCTGATGAATATTGTGATTCAAGTTGGCCATGTCCCCTTTTCCACAGCATGTGCACTGTGGCTCTAGATCAAGGAATCAGTTTGTTTGTGTGTTTTGCTCTATCTAGGAGAAGCACCATAGCAGTTGCATACTGACTGAGAAATTTGATTTTTAGGAAATGATTTTTCATATCTGTGAGTGGTCTCTCCATAGATAGCCACTCATCTTTCTTTAAACTTGAGTATAGGAATGAATGATCCCTCCCTCCCTCCCTCCCTCTCTCCCTCTTCATGGGAATGAGTGTCTGCTCTTGCATTGAGGGCTCCCCAGTTCTCAGCATCTCCAGCCCAACCTGTCACAAGCTGATCACACATTTGCAAACTTGGGATATATTCTGCTGAAGTTTTGGGATAATGAATTTCATCAACTATGGGACTAACTTTGTTCTGACAGGACACTCACTCACAATCTCTCCTCATCACACCCACATAGTGTAACAACTTTGTGTTTCCTCCACAATGTGCTCATTTCTGTCAGGGAACTGAAAGCCGGCCAGCCAGCCAACACTATTTTTCCTTGTTTCTCATTTTGTTCTTATATTCTGTCTCTCCCCCCCCCCCCGCCTGGAAAACTTTCAGAGTTCACTCTGCCCCCTGAGTAAAGGTGTTATGCTTCCTTTTATTGTATATTTAGTGTGTGTGTGTGTGTGTGTGAGAGAGAGAGAGAGAGAGATTCATTATGAAATCAAAAGTCAGTCAACAACAGCAAACTTTGTATTTATTTGTCCATCCACGTATTTGCTTGTTTACTTACTTACTTACTTACTTACTCACTCACTCACTCACTCACTCACCCACTTCATTTATTATTTATTTATTTATTTATTTGCAGTGGAAGACTTAATTCAGTAAGAATGATCAGAAGGGTAGGTAGGGTATCCTTGGGAAAAGAGTAAGATATCACGATGACTTTCCCTTCCAAGAGGGAGCTTTCTAGTAAGACGTGAAACCACAGTTTCAAGGGCCCGCTTTCCACAAGTCCTTTTCCAAGGTCAGGCATTTCTTAGGTAAGCAAGGGTCTCCATTCATTCCCTTTGAGGAACTCTCAGGCCCTGCCCTGACATTAACCTCTGACTCCTGCCTATTGTCAAGGCCAATGGGACACTCCTCAGCCCCTCCCTGACCTGAGGTGACCTGAGAAGCCACAGCCCACCCCAGTTCACAGGCCTCTCTTTATCTATCTATCTAACTAAGTAACTGTACAGCATAAAATGTGGAATCTCTTCTCAATGAAATGCTGTTGGCAGCCATTCGATGAATTTATTCTCATCTCAGATCCTGTCCAGCAGGGATGTCTTCTTTCCGTGTTTCTTCTTCTTTTGTATGTTGCAGTCAGTTCAGATGTGCTGGTATATGGTGAGAAAGAGAGAGAGAGAGAAATGGAATTGCTTTTTATTTATTTGAAGAGTTTTAATGATTTAATATTCAGCTATTTCCAGCCTTATTTACCAGCACATTTATTATTACCAGCGAGCACCTTCCTCTGAAAACATTGGAATCGCCCCCCATCTGTACATGTCATGCACATGCGTGCATATGTGTGTGTGTGTGTGTGTGTGAGCGTGTGCGCATCCCATCTATCTATCTATCTATCTATCTATCTATCTATCTATCTATCCCTTCATCAAATTCCATTTTAGGAGCTGCTATGCTGACCAGTGACATGGAGGCCACCATTTTCTTAGCCAGTGACAGTCAGGAGACAGAAAGAAGGAAAGAAAGGAAGAAAGGAAGAAAGAATCTACATTCCCAAAGAAAGAAAAAAATTAAGTAAATTTTAAAAAGTAAAAAAAAAAATTAAGAAAGTAAGTAAATACATACATAAAAATAGACATAAAGAATGAATAAATGAATAAAACTAAATAATAATTGAAACATTCAATAAGTAAATGAGTCACGCTAAATCAGCAGATAAATAAACAGATATATGAAAGAAGATAAGGAAGTGAAGGAATGAATGAACAAGTAAGTAAGTAAGTAAGTAAGTAAATAACTAGGTGGGTCATTTTTTTTAAAGAAGTAAGTAAATGAGATGGGCTGAACAGATAGTAAGTAAGTAAGTAAGTAAGCAAGCAAGCAAGCAAGCAATCGTGAAAAAAAAAAAAAATGAGAGCCGGGCGATGGTGGCGCACGCATTTAATCCCAGTACTCGGGAGGCAGAGGTAGGCGGATCTCTGTGAGTTCGAGACCAGCCTGGTCTACAGTGCTAGTTCCAGGACAGGCTCCAAAGCCACAGAGAAACCCTGTCTCGAAAAACCAAAAAAAAAAAAAAAAAAAAGAGAGAGACACATCCATTCAATCCATAAAAGACAAAACGTGGAAATAAACATGTAAACTGGTCGACCCACCCAAAGCAGGAGGGAGGTCTCTGTCCAGCAGGGCCGTCTTCTTTCCAAGTTGCAGTCAGTCAGATCTCTGGGCAAACAGAAAAAGAAAGCAATTGTTTTCTACTTGAACAGTTTTAATATTACTCAAATGAATTAATATTCAGCTATTTATTCCCAGCCTTATTTACAACTGGATGCCCACCGAGCACCTTCCTCTCATAGCTAGCCCCTTCTACCCCTGCCCCATCTGGACAGATAGACAGGATGTATGTATGTATGTATAAATAAATAAATAAATAATAAAAAAGTAAAATAAAAATAAGTAAATAAATAAATTAAAAAAAAAGTGTTTGGTGAGTGGGGCCTGTTGGCATAGAGAACAAAAGAGATAAACTAACCACCAACACATTGAAGAATGACATCATTCAATCAAGACATGGAAAAAGACAACTGGTCGACCCAAGTTCACAAGGCCAACTGGTCGACCCCGGTACTTAGCATTTTAAGGCCAAATATTTAATCGGACAACTGGTCGACCCGCTACCAGTCCGTCAAAAAAAAAGGAAGTGCACAGAGACAACTGGTCGACCCGTAAGGTCTAGGAAGATATAATATATATTATACATTAAAAAAAAAAAAAAAAAAAAAAGAGTCCAGCGGGACATCTGGTCGACCCGCCGCATCCCCGGGGGAAAAAAATGGCCTCCCGCCCGGTGGGAGGGACTACTGGTCTACCCCGGTCCTTTGGAGATGGAGGTGGAGAGGGGGGAAAAAAAAGTGCGCCCAACCTCCGCCGCCTCCCCGACAGGCGCGCCGCGGCGCCACGGCGCGCGAGCGGAGGTCGGCGGCGAGAGGGGGCCCGGGGCGCCGCCAGACCCTCGCCCATCCTCCCCCGCGAAGAGGGATAGAGAGGGAAAGGCGCGCGCCCGGGAAAGAGGGGACACACCCGCGGGCCGCTGCGGTGCGGTGAGGCAAGCAGCGGGAGTGGACGGAGGAGAGCGACAGCGGGAAGAGAGCCGCCGTCCGCCGTGAGCCACCAGTGGCAGAGCCAGACACGGGTCCTCTGACGGGGCGAGGAGGGCGGGCGAGCCGGCGCCCGTCCCCCTTCCCCCTCTCTCGACCTCTCTCTCACGACCGCCACGAGCGCCCATGCGCACGCACACTTCCGTGCGCACAACACACGTGCGACCCGGGGAGCGCGCCTCCCGGCGAGAACTCAGGCGAGGCAGGCGAGCGGGCGGGCAGAGCCGCCGCCGCTGCTCTCTCACGTTAATGATCCTTCCGCAGGTTCACCTACGGAAACCTTGTTACGACTTTTACTTCCTCTAGATAGTCAAGTTGGTGAACAACCACAAATAAGCAAACAAATAGAGAGATAATAACAATAAAAATATTTGAGAGTTCAAATAATTGACTTCATCCACAATAAAAGAATATAAAAATAAAAATATCAAATGCACTTGAACACATTGGCACAGGAGAACGCTTGCTAAATAGAACCCCAGTAGCACAGACACTGAGAGAAAAAGAAAAAAAAGAAAAAAGAAAAAAAAAAGAAAAACAAAACAAAAAAAAAGAACAAAGAAAAAAACTAAAGAGAGAAAAAAAAGAAAAAAAAAGAAAAGAAGAAGAAGAAAAAAAAGAAAAAAAGAAAAAAAGAAAAAAAAGAAAAAAAAAGAAAGAAAAAAGAAAAAAAAAACAGACACTGAGAGAAACAATTAATAAGTGAGACCTCCTGAAACTGAAAAGCTTCTGTAAAGCAAAGAACATGGCCAACAAGACAAAATGACGGCCTTACAGAATGGGAAAAGATCTTCACTAATCTCCAAAATACACAAAGAAGTCGAGAAATTGGTCATCCAAAGAACAAATAATCCAATTTTAAAAAATGGAGTACAGACCTAAACAGAGAACTCTCAACAGAGGGATCTAAAATGGTTGAAAGACACTTAAATGTATTTAGTGATTATATTTCTTTTCCCTTAGGGATAAAGAAATGGAGAAGTTCTTTGAAGCAGTAAGTCACAAAAACACCAGGCCGTTAAACTTCAGCTACAGGGAAACCCTGTCTCGTGGAAAAACAAAACAACAACAACAACAACAAAAAAAAAAAATCCTGAAGCCAGTGATCATTGCAAACATCTGTATGTTCAGATACTGAGCCTGAGCAAGTTAGAGTGTCACAGATTTGCTGCAATTCATTGCAAATTTCATGTGGATCACAAATCCTGCTCAAGTTACAGCTGTTAGTGTCAGTGTGAACCTTGACACCATCTCTACTGGATTCCTGTCAGCTGGGCTCCGGTCTGCTAGAAAAGCAGAAGAACTAAGGTACCGTAATTAACCTCTTCTGTGCCCCACCTGCAAGAACACTCTGTAAGCTACAGTTCTGAAAACAGCCTGGTCCTGGCATAAGAACAGACAGGAGGACCAATGGAACCGAATAGAAGACCCGGATATCGATCCACACATCTTCGAACACCTGATCTTTGATAAAGAAGTCAAAAATATCCAATAGAAAAAAAAAAGAAAGCATGTGAGTTCAAGACCAGCCTGGTCTACAAGAGCTAGTTCCAGGACAGGCTCCAAAAAAAAAAAAAACTACAGAACAACCCTGTCTCGAAAAAAAAAAGAAAGAAAGAAAGAAAGAAAGAAGAAAAAGAAAACAGTGCTGTCCTTGAAAATGCCCTCTCCCTTTGAACACGGCCCCTCCTTTGGGCTGAGTTTCCCACACAGCTCTGATGATGCAGGAGGATGCCGAGGGCCCAGTTGGTGCCTGTATCTGTGCCTTGGCAGCAGCTATTCATGTCTTGCCACTCAGAGTCAAATTCCCTTAAGTTTAGCCTTCCCTAAGTGCTTGTTCACTTCAGAAGACTCAACCCTCATCTTCCATGTCCTCCTGGCCTAATTTCTCATATTACTGTTTTACTGAGTATGAATCAGTAATATGAGATGTTCAGGAGAGGGAGGAAGGGTCATTCATGAAAAAAGTGAGTGTTCAACTAACTAACTCCCCATGGGTTCAGGAAGTAGTGAGAAGATATTAATGAAGCAGAGAGAAATTTCTGGTTTTGGAAGGAGGAAATCCTGAATGGCTCCCTCTGTGTCGGAGGAGAGACTCCTGGAAAGGAAACCTCAGGTTCCGGTTGGTCGGTCGGTCGGTCGGTCGGTCAGTTCGGGGAGAAATATCAGCAAGGAGGTAAAGGCCGTGCCTCACGACATCAGCAGTCCCTTCTCTGGAAATTCCACGGTATCCCAGAGAGCTCTCGGAATTTTGTGATGTCACTCGTGTCCTAGAAACGCCAACTGCCCTCAAGACACACTCTCTCGGTACCTATAAGACTCGGTTCTAGACATGTTGTCTAGAGAATGGAGATCGTTCGTGGAGAGGCCAGAGGGAGGAAGAAGAAAGCTGGCCTCAGATCTCACAGGAAAACATGGAGAAATAATTAGTGGTCCTGGGGAAGACGAAGTGAGTTCACCACTAGCAGGGACTAGAGAGATTTCTGGATGTGATGGCTTTGAGACTTCCAGGGCTAGGGCTCAGGAACTGGGAGGTTTCTGGGATGAAACAGGTCTGTCTGTCTTGTTTCTCTGAGTTCCTAAAGGGCCAACCCACATCAAAGATTCACGATAGTTGATTTGACAAAGTCGGGAATTGACAAGGAGTGCGGAAGGAGTCAGTGAGATTTCAATACCAGCACTGACTGCACATCATCACCCCCCCCCGGTCCTTTTCGTTGTGTAGCAATAATAATAGAGAAAGGGGAGTAGTGCTCTGCCAAAGCCCGTATTTTACCATGCCTTATATCACAGCCATTAGCAGGGTTGAGGCATCAAGTGCTGCAGTCAGTCCGACTCCTGTGACCCCCCTAAGGTTTCTGGCTTCCCAGTTTTGAGTGACACCATGGTCTCCAGTTCAGCTTGAGAGCTCTTTAAGAGCCAATGGAGGAGAGAGTGGAAAGAGACTGCCATTTTTTTCTTTTTCCTTGTCTTTCTTTCTTTTGCTGTTTTGCTTTGTTTTTCAAGAAAGGGTTTCTTTGTGTATCTTGGGCTGTCCTAAAACTCACTCTGTAAATCAGGCCATCTTTGAATTCACAGAGATCTGTGTGTGTGCTGTGATTAAAGCCCGGCTGAGACTGCAATTTCTTGTTAGCTCTGGGTGTCCTGAGCTGTTAGTAAGTGACAATGGCTCTGTGTTGTGAATCTCTGTGAATCCAGACTATGTTATGTCCTTCAATGACATGAGTCTGAAGCATCAAGCACCCACCCACCCCTATACTCCCTGAGGTCTCTGAAGTCACACACAGCGCAGCCTCTATGGGTCTGAATAAGGCTTAGAAAGCTTTTCCCTGGTTCACCTGGTGCAGAGGAAACCAGGTAAGTTCTGAGAGACATGCACCACCTTCCTACAGAAAGAAGGGAGGACTGATTAGCTAATACCCACAGAGGGGGAAACTCAAGTCTGGTATTTCAGACAGAACCTGCTTGGACAAAGTCTCATCTGTCAGTCACTTCCTGAGGGAAGGAGGGAGGGAGGGAGGGAGGGAGGGAGGAAGGAAGGACCACAATTATCTCTCCTCTGTGTCCTTTTTACGCTCTTTCCATGCTCTGATGAATATTGTGATTCAAGTTGGCCATGTCCCCTTTTCCACAGCATGTGCACTGTGGCTCTAGATCAAGGAATCAGTTTGTTTGTGTGTTTTGCTCTATCTAGGAGAAGCACCATAGCAGTTGCATACTGACTGAGAAATTTGATTTTTAGGAAATGATTTTTCATATCTGTGAGTGGTCTCTCCATAGATAGCCACTCATCTTTCTTTAAACTTGAGTATAGGAATGAATGATCCCTCCCTCCCTCCCTCCCTCTCTCCCTCTTCATGGGAATGAGTGTCTGCTCTTGCATTGAGGGCTCCCCAGTTCTCAGCATCTCCAGCCCAACCTGTCACAAGCTGATCACACATTTGCAAACTTGGGATATATTCTGCTGAAGTTTTGGGATAATGAATTTCATCAACTATGGGACTAACTTTGTTCTGACAGGACACTCACTCACAATCTCTCCTCATCACACCCACATAGTGTAACAACTTTGTGTTTCCTCCACAATGTGCTCATTTCTGTCAGGGAACTGAAAGCCGGCCAGCCAGCCAACACTATTTTTCCTTGTTTTTCATTTTGTTCTTATATTCTGTCTCTCCCCCCCCCCCCCCGCCTGGAAAACTTTCAGAGTTCACTCTGCCCCCTGAGTAAAGGTGTTATGCTTCCTTTTATTGTATATTTAGTGTGTGTGTGTGTGTGTGAGAGAGAGAGAGAGAGAGAGAGATTCATTATGAAATCAAAAGTCAGTCAACAACAGCAAACTTTGTATTTATTTGTCCATCCACGTATTTGCTTGTTTACTTACTTACTTACTTACTTACTCACTCACTCACTCACCCACTTCATTTATTATTTATTTATTTATTTATTTGCAGTGGAAGACTTAATTCAGTAAGAATGATCAGAAGGGTAGGTAGGGTATCCTTGGGAAAAGAGTAAGATATCACGATGACTTTCCCTTCCAAGAGGGAGCTTTCTAGTAAGACGTGAAACCACAGTTTCAAGGGCCCGCTTTCCACAAGTCCTTTTCCAAGGTCAGGCATTTCTTAGGTAAGCAAGGGTCTCCATTCATTCCCTTTGAGGAACTCTCAGGCCCTGCCCTGACATTAACCTCTGACTCCTGCCTATTGTCAAGGCCAATGGGACACTCCTCAGCCCCTCCCTGACCTGAGGTGACCTGAGAAGCCACAGCCCACCCCAGTTCACAGGCCTCTCTTTATCTATCTATCTAACTAAGTAACTGTACAGCATAAAATGTGGAATCTCTTCTCAATGAAATGCTGTTGGCAGCCATTCGATGAATTTATTCTCATCTCAGATCCTGTCCAGCAGGGATGTCTTCTTTCCGTGTTTCTTCTTCTTTTGTATGTTGCAGTCAGTTCAGATGTGCTGGTATATGGTGAGAAAGAGAGAGAGAGAGAAATGGAATTGCTTTTTATTTATTTGAAGAGTTTTAATGATTTAATATTCAGCTATTTCCAGCCTTATTTACCAGCACATTTATTATTACCAGCGAGCACCTTCCTCTGAAAACATTGGAATCGCCCCCCATCTGTACATGTCATGCACGTGCGTGCATATGTGTGTGTGTGTGTGTGTGTGTGAGCGTGTGCGCATCCCATCTATCTATCTATCTATCTATCTATCTATCTATCTATCTATCTATCTATCTATGTATCCCTTCATCAAATTCCATTTTAGGAGCTGCTATGCTGACCAGTGACATGGAGGCCACCATTTTCTTAGCCAGTGACAGTCAGGAGACAGAAAGAAGGAAAGAAAGGAAGAAAGGAAGAAAGAATCTACATTCCCAAAGAAAGAAAAAAATTAAGTAAATTTTAAAAAGTAAAAAAAAATTAAGAAAGTAAGTAAATACATACATAAAAATAGACATAAAGAATGAATAAATGAATAAAACTAAATAATAATTGAAACATTCAATAAGTAAATGAGTCACGCTAAATCAGCAGATAAATAAACAGATATATGAAAGAAGATAAGGAAGTGAAGGAATGAATGAACAAGTAAGTAAGTAAGTAAGTAAGTAAATAACTAGGTGGGTCATTTTTTTTAAAGAAGTAAGTAAATGAGATGGGCTGAACAGATAGTAAGTAAGTAAGTAAGTAAGCAAGCAAGCAAGCAAGCAATCGTGAAAAAAAAATGAGAGCCGGGTGATGGTGGCGCACGCCTTTAATCCCAGTACTCGGGAGGCAGAGGTAGGCGGATCTCTGTGAGTTCGAGACCAGCCTGGTCTACAGTGCTAGTTCCAGGACAGGCTCCAAAGCCACAGAGAAACCCTGTCTCGAAAAACCAAAAAAAAAAAAAAAAGAGAGAGAGAGACACATCCATTCAATCCATAAAAGACAAAACGTGGAAATAAACATGTAAACTGGTCGACCCACCCAAAGCAGGAGGGAGGTCTCTGTCCAGCAGGGCCGTCTTCTTTCCAAGTTGCAGTCAGTCAGATCTCTGGGCAAACAGAAAAAGAAAGCAATTGTTTTCTACTTGAACAGTTTTAATATTACTCAAATGAATTAATATTCAGCTATTTATTCCCAGCCTTATTTACAACTGGATGCCCACCGAGCACCTTCCTCTCATAGCTAGCCCCTTCTACCCCTGCCCCATCTGGACAGATAGACAGGATGTATGTATGTATGTATAAATAAATAAATAATAAAAAAGTAAAATAAAAATAAGTAAATAAATAAATTTAAAAAAAAGTGTTTGGTGAGTGGGGCGTGTTGGCATAGAGAACAAAAGAGATAAACTAACCACCAACACATTGAAGAATGACATCAGTCAATCAAGACATGGAAAAAGACAACTGGTCGACCCAAGTTCACAAGGCCAACTGGTCGACCCCCGTACTTAGGATTTTAAGGCCAAATATTTAATCGGACAACTGGTCGACCCGCTTCCAGTCCGTCAAAAAAAAGGAAGTGCACAGAGACAACTGGTCGACCCGTCAGGTCTAGGAAGATATAATATATATTATACATTAAAAAAAAAAAAAAAAAAAGAGTCCAGCAGGACATCTGGTCGACGCGCCGCATCCCCGGGGGAAAAAATGGCCTCCCGCCCGGTGGGAGGGATTACTAGTCTACCCCGGTCCTTTGGAGAAGGAGGTGGAGAGGGGGGAAAAAAAGTGCGCCCAACCTCCGCCGCCTCCCCGACAGGCGCGCCGCGGCGCCACGGCGCGCGAGCGGAGGTCGGCGGCGAGAGGGGGCCCGGGGCGCCGCCAGACCCTCGCCCATCCTCCCCCGCGAAGAGGGATGGAGAGGGAAAGGCGCGCGCCCGGGAAAGAGGGGACACACCCGCGGGCCGCTGCGGTGCGGTGAGGCAAGCAGCGGGAGTGGACGGAGGAGAGCGAGAGCGGGAAGAGAGCCGCCGTCCGCCGTGAGCCACCAGTGGCAGAGCCAGACACGGGTCCTCGGACGGGGCGAGGAGGGCGGGCGAGCCGGCGCCCGTCCCCCTTCCCCCTCTCTCGACCTCTCTCTCACGACCGCCACGAGCGCCCGTGCGCACGCACACTTCCGTGCGCACAACACACGTGCGACCCGGGGAGCGCGCCTCCCGGCGAGAACTCGGGCGAGGCAGGCGAGCGGGCGGGCAGAGCCGCCGCCGCTGCTCTCTCACGTTAATGATCCTTCCGCAGGTTCACCTACGGAAACCTTGTTACGACTTTTACTTCCTCTAGATAGTCAAGTTGGTGAACAACCACAAATAAGCAAACAAATAGAGAGATAATAACAATAAAAATATTTGAGAGTTCAAATAATTGACTTCATCCACAATAAAAGAATATAAAAATAAAAATATCAAATGCACTTGAACACATTGGCACAGGAGAACGCTTGCTAAATAGAACCCCAGTAGCACAGACACTGAGAGAAAAAGAAAAAAAAGAAAAAAGAAAAAAAAAAAGAAAAACAAAACAAAAAAAAGAACAAAGAAAAAAACTAAAGAGAGAAAAAAAAGAAAAAAAAAGAAAAGAAGAAGAAGAAAAAAAAAAGAAAAAAAGAAAAAAAAGAAAAAAAAAGAAAGAAAAAAGAAAAAAAAAGAAAAAAAAACAGACACTGAGAGAAACAATTAATAAGTGAGACCTCCTGAAACTGAAAAGCTTCTGTAAAGCAAAGAACATGGCCAACAAGACAAAACGACGGCCTTACAGAATGGGAAAAGATCTTCACTAATCTCCAAAATACACAAAGAAGTCGAGAAATTGGTCATCCAAAGAACAAATAATCCAATTTTAAAAAATGGAGTACAGACCTAAACAGAGAACTCTCAACAGAGGGATCTAAAATGGTTGAAAGACACTTAAATGTATTTAGTGATTATATTTCTTTTCCCTTAGGGATAAAGAAATGGAGAAGTTCTTTGAAGCAGTAAGTCACAAAAACACCAGGCCGTTAAACTTCAGCTACAGGGAAACCCTGTCTCGTGGAAAAACAAAACAACAACAACAACAAAAAAAAAAAAATCCTGAAGCCAGTGATCATTGCAAACATCTGTATGTTCAGATACTGAGCCTGAGCAAGTTAGAGTGTCACAGATTTGCTGCAATTCATTGCAAATTTCATGTGGATCACAAATCCTGCTCAAGTTACAGCTGTTAGTGTCAGTGTGAACCTTGACACCATCTCTACTGGATTCCTGTCAGCTGGGCTCTGGTCTGCTAGAAAAGCAGAAGAACTAAGGTACCGTAATTAACCTCTTCTGTGCCCCACCTGCAAGAACACTCTGTAAGCTACAGTTCTGAAAACAGCCTGGTCCTGGCATAAGAACAGACAGGAGGACCAATGGAACCGAATAGAAGACCCGGATATCGATCCACACATCTTCGAACACCTGATCTTTGATAAAGAAGTCAAAAATATCCAATAGAAAAAAAAAAAGAAAGCATGTGAGTTCAAGACCAGCCTGGTCTACAAGAGCTAGTTCCAGGACAGGCTCCAAAAAAAAAAAAAACTACAGAACAACCCTGTCTCGAAAAAAAAAAGAAAGAAAGAAAGAAAGAAAGAAAGAAAGAAAGAAAGAAAGAAGAAAAAGAAAACAGTGCTGTCCTCGAAAATGCCCTCTCCCTTTGAACACGGCCCCTCCTTTGGGCTGAGTTTCCCACACAGCTCTGATGATGCAGGAGGATGCCGAGGGCCCAGTTGGTGCCTGTATCTGTGCCTTGGCAGCAGCTATTCATGTCTTGCCACTCAGAGTCAAATTCCCTTAAGTTTAGCCTTCCCTAAGTGCTTGTTCACTTCAGAAGACTCAACCCTCATCTTCCATGTCCTCCTGGCCTAATTTCTCATATTACTGTTTTACTGAGTATGAATCAGTAATATGAGATGTTCAGGAGAGGGAGGAAGGGTCATTCATGAAAAACGTGAGTGTTCAACTAACTAACTCCCCATGGGTTCAGGAAGTAGTGAGAAGATATTAATGAAGCAGAGAGAAATTTCTGGTTTTGGAAGGAGGAAATCCTGAATGGCTCCCTCTGTGTCGGAGGAGAGACTCCTGGAAAGGAAACCTCAGGTTCCGGTTGGTCGGTCGGTCGGTCGGTCGGTCAGTTCGGGGAGAAATATCAGCAAGGAGGTAAAGGCCGTGCCTCACGACATCAGCAGTCCCTTCTCTGGAAATTCCACGGTATCCCAGAGAGCTCTCGGAATTTTGTGATGTCACTCGTGTCCTAGAAACGCCAACTGCCCTCAAGACACACTCTCTCGGTGCCTATAAGACTCGGTTCTAGACATGTTGTCTAGAGAATGGAGATCGTTCGTGGAGAGGCCAGAGGGAGGAAGAAGAAAGCTGGCCTCAGATCTCACAGGAAAACATGGAGAAATAATTAGTGGTCCTGGGGAAGACGAAGTGAGTTCACCACTAGCAGGGACTAGAGAGATTTCTGGATGTGATGGCTTTGAGACTTCCAGGGCTAGGGCTCAGGAACTGGGAGGTTTCTGGGATGAAACAGGTCTGTCTGTCTTGTTTCTCTGAGTTCCTAAAGGGCCAACCCACATCAAAGATTCACGATAGTTGATTTGACAAAGTCGGGAATTGACAAGGAGTGCGGAAGGAGTCAGTGAGATTTCAATACCAGCACTGACTGCACATCATCACCCCCCCCCCGGTCCTTTTCGTTGTGTAGCAATAATAATAGAGAAAGGGGAGTAGTGCTCTGCCAAAGCCCGTATTTTACCATGCCTTATATCACAGCCATTAGCAGGGTTGAGGCATCAAGTGCTGCAGTCAGTCCGACTCCTGTGACCCCCCTAAGGTTTCTGGCTTCCCAGTTTTGAGTGACACCATGGTCTCCAGTTCAGCTTGAGAGCTCTTTAAGAGCCAATGGAGGAGAGAGTGGAAAGAGACTGCCATTTTTTTCTTTTTCCTTGTCTTTCTTTCTTTTGCTGTTTTGCTTTGTTTTTCAAGAAAGGGTTTCTTTGTGTATCTTGGGCTGTCCTAAAACTCACTCTGTAAATCAGGCCATCTTTGAATTCACAGAGATCTGTGTGTGTGCTGTGATTAAAGCCCGGCTGAGACTGCAATTTCTTGTTAGCTCTGGGTGTCCTGAGCTGTTAGTAAGTGACAATGGCTCTGTGTTGTGAATCTCTGTGAATCCAGACTATGTTATGTCCTTCAATGACATGAGTCTGAAGCATCAAGCACCCACCCACCCCTATACTCCCTGAGGTCTCTGAAGTCACACACAGCGCAGCCTCTATGGGTCTGAATAAGGCTTAGAAAGCTTTTCCCTGGTTCACCTGGTGCAGAGGAAACCAGGTAAGTTCTGAGAGACATGCACCACCTTCCTACAGAAAGAAGGGAGGACTGATTAGCTAATACCCACAGAGGGGGAAACTCAAGTCTGGTATTTCAGACAGAACCTGCTTGGACAAAGTCTCATCTGTCAGTCACTTCCTGAGGGAAGGAGGGAGGGAGGGAGGGAGGGAGGGAGGGAGGGAGGAAGGAAGGAAGGACCACAATTATCTCTCCTCTGTGTCCTTTTTACGCTCTTTCCATGCTCTGATGAATATTGTGATTCAAGTTGGCCATGTCCCCTTTTCCACAGCATGTGCACTGTGGCTCTAGATCAAGGAATCAGTTTGTTTGTGTGTTTTGCTCTATCTAGGAGAAGCACCATAGCAGTTGCATACTGACTGAGAAATTTGATTTTTAGGAAATGATTTTTCATATCTGTGAGTGGTCTCTCCATAGATAGCCACTCATCTTTCTTTAAACTTGAGTATAGGAATGAATGATCCCTCCCTCCCTCCCTCCCTCTCTCCCTCTTCATGGGAATGAGTGTCTGCTCTTGCATTGAGGGCTCCCCAGTTCTCAGCATCTCCAGCCCAACCTGTCACAAGCTGATCACACATTTGCAAACTTGGGATATATTCTGCTGAAGTTTTGGGATAATGAATTTCATCAACTATGGGACTAACTTTGTTCTGACAGGACACTCACTCACAATCTCTCCTCATCACACCCACATAGTGTAACAACTTTGTGTTTCCTCCACAATGTGCTCATTTCTGTCAGGGAACTGAAAGCCGGCCAGCCAGCCAACACTATTTTTCCTTGTTTCTCATTTTGTTCTTATATTCTGTCTCTCCCCCCCCCCCCGCCTGGAAAACTTTCAGAGTTCACTCTGCCCCCTGAGTAAAGGTGTTATGCTTCCTTTTATTGTATATTTAGTGTGTGTGTGTGTGTGTGTGTGTGTGAGAGAGAGAGAGAGAGAGAGATTCATTATGAAATCAAAAGTCAGTCAACAACAGCAAACTTTGTATTTATTTGTCCATCCACGTATTTGCTTGTTTACTTACTTACTTACTTACTTACTCACTCACTCACTCACCCACTTCATTTATTATTTATTTATTTATTTATTTGCAGTGGAAGACTTAATTCAGTAAGAATGATCAGAAGGGTAGGTAGGGTATCCTTGGGAAAAGAGTAAGATATCACGATGACTTTCCCTTCCAAGAGGGAGCTTTCTAGTAAGACGTGAAACCACAGTTTCAAGGGCCCGCTTTCCACAAGTCCTTTTCCAAGGTCAGGCATTTCTTAGGTAAGCAAGGGTCTCCATTCATTCCCTTTGAGGAACTCTCAGGCCCTGCCCTGACATTAACCTCTGACTCCTGCCTATTGTCAAGGCCAATGGGACACTCCTCAGCCCCTCCCTGACCTGAGGTGACCTGAGAAGCCACAGCCCACCCCAGTTCACAGGCCTCTCTTTATCTATCTATCTAACTAAGTAACTGTACAGCATAAAATGTGGAATCTCTTCTCAATGAAATGCTGTTGGCAGCCATTCGATGAATTTATTCTCATCTCAGATCCTGTCCAGCAGGGATGTCTTCTTTCCGTGTTTCTTCTTCTTTTGTATGTTGCAGTCAGTTCAGATGTGCTGGTATATGGTGAGAAAGAGAGAGAGAGAGAGAAATGGAATTGCTTTTTATTTATTTGAAGAGTTTTAATGATTTAATATTCAGCTATTTCCAGCCTTATTTACCAGCACATTTATTATTACCAGCGAGCACCTTCCTCTGAAAACATTGGAATCGCCCCCCATCTGTACATGTCATGCACGTGCGTGCATATGTGTGTGTGTGTGTGTGTGTGTGTGTGTGAGCGTGTGCGCATCCCATCTATCTATCTATCTATCTATCTATCTATCTATCTATCTATCTATCTATCTATCTATGTATCCCTTCATCAAATTCCATTTTAGGAGCTGCTATGCTGACCAGTGACATGGAGGCCACCATTTTCTTAGCCAGTGACAGTCAGGAGACAGAAAGAAGGAAAGAAAGGAAGAAAGGAAGAAAGAATCTACATTCCCAAAGAAAGAAAAAAATTAAGTAAATTTTAAAAAGTAAAAAAAAAATTAAGAAAGTAAGTAAATACATACATAAAAATAGACATAAAGAATGAATAAATGAATAAAACTAAATAATAATTGAAACATTCAATAAGTAAATGAGTCACGCTAAATCAGCAGATAAATAAACAGATATATGAAAGAAGATAAGGAAGTGAAGGAATGAATGAACAAGTAAGTAAGTAAGTAAGTAAGTAAATAACTAGGTGGGTCATTTTTTTTAAAGAAGTAAGTAAATGAGATGGGCTGAACAGATAGTAAGTAAGTAAGTAAGTAAGCAAGCAAGCAAGCAAGCAATCGTGAAAAAAAAATGAGAGCCGGGCGATGGGGGCGCACGCCTTTAATCCCAGTACTCGGGAGGCAGAGGTAGGCGGATCTCTGTGATTTCGAGACCAGCCTGGTCTACAGTGCTAGTTCCAGGACAGGCTCCAAAGCCACAGAGAAACCCTGTCTCGAAAAACCAAAAAAAAAAAAAAAAGAGAGAGAGAGACACATCCATTCAATCCATAAAAGACAAAACGTGGAAATAAACATGTAAACTGGTCGACCCACCCAAAGCAGGAGGGAGGTCTCTGTCCAGCAGGGCCGTCTTCTTTCCAAGTTGCAGTCAGTCAGATCTCTGGGCAAACAGAAAAAGAAAGCAATTGTTTTCTACTTGAACAGTTTTAATATTACTCAAATGAATTAATATTCAGCTATTTATTCCCAGCCTTATTTACAACTGGATGCCCACCGAGCACCTTCCTCTCATAGCTAGCCCCTTCTACCCCTGCCCCATCTGGACAGATAGACAGGATGTATGTATGTATGTATAAATAAATAAATAATAAAAAAGTAAAATAAAAATAAGTAAATAAATAAATTTAAAAAAAAGTGTTTGGTGAGTGGGGCGTGTTGGCATAGAGAACAAAAGAGATAAACTAACCACCAACACATTGAAGAATGACATCAGTCAATCAAGACATGGAAAAAGACAACTGGTCGACCCAAGTTCACAAGGCCAACTGGTCGACCCCGGTACTTAGCATTTTAAGGCCAAATATTTAATCGGACAACTGGTCGACCCGCTTCCAGTCCGTCAAAAAAAAGGAAGTGCACAGAGACAACTGGTCGACCCGTCAGGTCTAGGAAGATATAATATATATTATACATTAAAAAAAAAAAAAAAAAAAAAGAGTACAGCGGGACATCTGGTCGACCCGCCGCATCCCCGGGGGAAAAAAATGGCCTCCCGCCCGGTGGGAGGGACTACTGGTCTACCCCGGTCCTTTGGAGAAGGAGGTGGAGAGGGGGGGAAAAAAAGTGCGCCCAACCTCCGCCGCCTCCCCGACAGGCGCGAGGCGGCGCCACGGCGCGCGAGCGGAGGTCGGCGGCGAGAGGGGGCCCGGGGCGCCGCCCGACCCTCGCCCATCCTCCCCCGCGAAGAGGGATGGAGAGGGAAAGGCGCGCACCCGGGAAAGAGGGGACACACCCGCGGGCCGCTGCGGTGCGGTGAGGCAAGCAGCGGGAGTGGACGGAGGAGAGCGAGAGCGGGAAGAGAGCCGCCGTCCGCCGTGAGCCGCCAGTGGCAGAGCCAGACACGGGTCCTCGGACGGGCGAGAGGGCGGGCGAGCCGGCGCCCGTCCCCCTTCCCCCTCTCTCGACCTCTCTCTCACGACCGCCACGAGCGCCCGTGCGCACGCACACTTCCGTGCGCACAACACACGTGCGACCCGGGGAGCGCGCCTCCCGGCGAGAACTCGGGCGAGGCAGGCGAGCGGGCGGGCAGAGCCGCCGCCGCTGCTCTCTCACGTTAATGATCCTTCCGCAGGTTCACCTACGGAAACCTTGTTACGACTTTTACTTCCTCTAGATAGTCAAGTTGGTGAACAACCACAAATAAGCAAACAAATAGAGAGATAATAACAATAAAAATATTTGAGAGTTCAAATAATTGACTTCATCCACAATAAAAGAATATAAAAATAAAAATATCAAATGCACTTGAACACATTGGCACAGGAGAACGCTTGCTAAATAGAACCCCAGTAGCACAGACACTGAGAGAAAAAGAAAAAAAAGAAAAAAGAAAAAAAAAAGAAAAACAAAACAAAAAAAAAAGAAAAAAACTAAAGAGAGAAAAAAAAGAAAAAAAAAGAAAAGAAGAAGAAGAAAAAAAAGAAAAAAAGAAAAAAAGAAAAAAAAGAAAAAAAAAAGAAAGAAAAAAGAAAAAAAAAGAAAAAAAAAACAGACACTGAGAGAAACAATTAATAAGTGAGACCTCCTGAAACTGAAAAGCTTCTGTAAAGCAAAGAACATGGCCAACAAGACAAAACGACGGCCTTACAGAATGGGAAATGATCTTCACTAATCTCCAAAATACACAAAGAAGTCGAGAAATTGGTCATCCAAAGAACAAATAATCCAATTTTAAAAAATGGAGTACAGACCTAAACAGAGAACTCTCAACAGAGGGATCTAAAATGGTTGAAAGACACTTAAATGTATTTAGTGATTATATTTCTTTTCCCTTAGGGATAAAGAAATGGAGAAGTTCTTTGAAGCAGTAAGTCACAAAAACACCAGGCCGTTAAACTTCAGCTACAGGGAAACCCTGTCTCGTGGAAAAACAAAACAACAACAACAACAAAAAAAAAAATCCTGAAGCCAGTGATCATTGCAAACATCTGTATGTTCAGATACTGAGCCTGAGCAAGTTAGAGTGTCACAGATTTGCTGCAATTCATTGCAAATTTCATGTGGATCACAAATCCTGCTCAAGTTACAGCTGTTAATGTCAGTGTGAACCTTGACACCATCTCTACTGGATTCCTGTCAGCTGGGCTCCGGTCTGCTAGAAAAGCAGAAGAACTAAGGTACCGTAATTAACCTCTTCTGTGCCCCACCTGCAAGAACACTCTGTAAGCTACAGTTCTGAAAACAGCCTGGTCCTGGCATGAGAACAGACAGGAGGACCAATGGAACCGAATAGAAGACCCGGATATCGATCCACACATCTTCGAACACCTGATCTTTGATAAAGAAGTCAAAAATATCCAATAGAAAAAAAAAAAGAAAGCATGTGAGTTCAAGACCAGCCTGGTCTACAAGAGCTAGTTCCAGGACAGGCTCCAAAAAAAAAAAAAACTACAGAACAACCCTGTCTCGAAAAAAAAAAGAAAGAAAGAAAGAAAGAAAGAAAGAAAGAAAGAAAGAAAGAAAGAAAGAAGAAAAAGAAAACAGTGCTGTCCTCGAAAATGCCCTCTCCCTTTGAACACGGCCCCTCCTTTGGGCTGAGTTTCCCACACAGCTCTGATGATGCAGGAGGATGCCGAGGGCCCAGTTGGTGCCTGTATCTGTGCCTTGGCAGCAGCTATTCATGTCTTGCCACTCAGAGTCAAATTCCCTTAAGTTTAGCCTTCCCTAAGTGCTTGTTCACTTCAGAAGACTCAACCCTCATCTTCCATGTCCTCCTGGCCTAATTTCTCATATTACTGTTTTACTGAGTATGAATCAGTAATATGAGATGTTCAGGAGAGGGAGGAAGGGTCATTCATGAAAAACGTGAGTGTTCAACTAACTAACTCCCCATGGGTTCAGGAAGTAGTGAGAAGATATTAATGAAGCAGAGAGAAATTTCTGGTTTTGGAAGGAGGAAATCCTGAATGGCTCCCTCTGTGTCGGAGGAGAGACTCCTGGAAAGGAAACCTCAGGTTCCGGTTGGTCGGTCGGTCGGTCGGTCGGTCAGTTCGGGGAGAAATATCAGCAAGGAGGTAAAGGCCGTGCCTCACGACATCAGCAGTCCCTTCTCTGGAAATTCCACGGTATCCCAGAGAGCTCTCGGAATTTTGTGATGTCACTCGTGTCCTAGAAACGCCAACTGCCCTCAAGACACACTCTCTCGGTGCCTATAAGACTCGGTTCTAGACATGTTGTCTAGAGAATGGAGATCGTTCGTGGAGAGGCCAGAGGGAGGAAGAAGAAAGCTGGCCTCAGATCTCACAGGAAAACATGGAGAAATAATTAGTGGTCCTGGGGAAGACGAAGTGAGTTCACCACTAGCAGGGACTAGAGAGATTTCTGGATGTGATGGCTTTGAGACTTCCAGGGCTAGGGCTCAGGAACTGGGAGGTTTCTGGGATGAAACAGGTCTGTCTGTCTTGTTTCTCTGAGTTCCTAAAGGGCCAACCCACATCAAAGATTCACGATAGTTGATTTGACAAAGTCGGGAATTGACAAGGAGTGCGGAAGGAGTCAGTGAGATTTCAATACCAGCACTGACTGCACATCATCACCCCCCCCCCCGGTCCTTTTCGTTGTGTAGCAATAATAATAGAGAAAGGGGAGTAGTGCTCTGCCAAAGCCCGTATTTTACCATGCCTTATATCACAGCCATTAGCAGGGTTGAGGCATCAAGTGCTGCAGTCAGTCCGACTCCTGTGACCCCCCTAAGGTTTCTGGCTTCCCAGTTTTGAGTGACACCATGGTCTCCAGTTCAGCTTGAGAGCTCTTTAAGAGCCAATGGAGGAGAGAGTGGAAAGAGACTGCCATTTTTTTCTTTTTCCTTGTCTTTCTTTCTTTTGCTGTTTTGCTTTGTTTTTCAAGAAAGGGTTTCTTTGTGTATCTTGGGCTGTCCTAAAACTCACTCTGTAAATCAGGCCATCTTTGAATTCACAGAGATCTGTGTGTGTGCTGTGATTAAAGCCCGGCTGAGACTGCAATTTCTTGTTAGCTCTGGGTGTCCTGAGCTGTTAGTAAGTGACAATGGCTCTGTGTTGTGAATCTCTGTGAATCCAGACTATGTTATGTCCTTCAATGACATGAGTCTGAAGCATCAAGCACCCACCCACCCCTATACTCCCTGAGGTCTCTGAAGTCACACACAGCGCAGCCTCTATGGGTCTGAATAAGGCTTAGAAAGCTTTTCCCTGGTTCACCTGGTGCAGAGGAAACCAGGTAAGTTCTGAGAGACATGCACCACCTTCCTACAGAAAGAAGGGAGGACTGATTAGCTAATACCCACAGAGGGGGAAACTCAAGTCTGGTATTTCAGACAGAACCTGCTTGGACAAAGTCTCATCTGTCAGTCACTTCCTGAGGGAAGGAGGGAGGGAGGGAGGGAGGGAGGGAGGGAGGGAGGAAGGAAGGAAGGACCACAATTATCTCTCCTCTGTGTCCTTTTTACGCTCTTTCCATGCTCTGATGAATATTGTGATTCAAGTTGGCCATGTCCCCTTTTCCACAGCATGTGCACTGTGGCTCTAGATCAAGGAATCAGTTTGTTTGTGTGTTTTGCTCTATCTAGGAGAAGCACCATAGCAGTTGCATACTGACTGAGAAATTTGATTTTTAGGAAATGATTTTTCATATCTGTGAGTGGTCTCTCCATAGATAGCCACTCATCTTTCTTTAAACTTGAGTATAGGAATGAATGATCCCTCCCTCCCTCCCTCCCTCTCTCCCTCTTCATGGGAATGAGTGTCTGCTCTTGCATTGAGGGCTCCCCAGTTCTCAGCATCTCCAGCCCAACCTGTCACAAGCTGATCACACATTTGCAAACTTGGGATATATTCTGCTGAAGTTTTGGGATAATGAATTTCATCAACTATGGGACTAACTTTGTTCTGACAGGACACTCACTCACAATCTCTCCTCATCACACCCACATAGTGTAACAACTTTGTGTTTCCTCCACAATGTGCTCATTTCTGTCAGGGAACTGAAAGCCGGCCAGCCAGCCAACACTATTTTTCCTTGTTTCTCATTTTGTTCTTATATTCTGTCTCTCCCCCCCCCCCGCCTGGAAAACTTTCAGAGTTCACTCTGCCCCCTGAGTAAAGGTGTTATGCTTCCTTTTATTGTATATTTAGTGTGTGTGTGTGTGTGTGTGAGAGAGAGAGAGAGAGAGAGAGATTCATTATGAAATCAAAAGTCAGTCAACAACAGCAAACTTTGTATTTATTTGTCCATCCACGTATTTGCTTGTTTACTTACTTACTTACTTACTTACTCACTCACTCACTCACCCACTTCATTTATTATTTATTTATTTATTTATTTGCAGTGGAAGACTTAATTCAGTAAGAATGATCAGAAGGGTAGGTAGGGTATCCTTGGGAAAAGAGTAAGATATCACGATGACTTTCCCTTCCAAGAGGGAGCTTTCTAGTAAGACGTGAAACCACAGTTTCAAGGGCCCGCTTTCCACAAGTCCTTTTCCAAGGTCAGGCATTTCTTAGGTAAGCAAGGGTCTCCATTCATTCCCTTTGAGGAACTCTCAGGCCCTGCCCTGACATTAACCTCTGACTCCTGCCTATTGTCAAGGCCAATGGGACACTCCTCAGCCCCTCCCTGACCTGAGGTGACCTGAGAAGCCACAGCCCACCCCAGTTCACAGGCCTCTCTTTATCTATCTATCTAACTAAGTAACTGTACAGCATAAAATGTGGAATCTCTTCTCAATGAAATGCTGTTGGCAGCCATTCGATGAATTTATTCTCATCTCAGATCCTGTCCAGCAGGGATGTCTTCTTTCCGTGTTTCTTCTTCTTTTGTATGTTGCAGTCAGTTCAGATGTGCTGGTATATGGTGAGAAAGAGAGAGAGAGAGAGAAATGGAATTGCTTTTTATTTATTTGAAGAGTTTTAATGATTTAATATTCAGCTATTTCCAGCCTTATTTACCAGCACATTTATTATTACCAGCGAGCACCTTCCTCTGAAAACATTGGAATCGCCCCCCATCTGTACATGTCATGCACGTGCGTGCATATGTGTGTGTGTGTGTGTGTGTGTGTGTGTGTGTGTGTGAGCGTGTGCGCATCCCATCTATCTATCTATCTATCTATCTATCTATCTATCTATCTATCTATCTATCTATGTATCCCTTCATCAAATTCCATTTTAGGAGCTGCTATGCTGACCAGTGACATGGAGGCCACCATTTTCTTAGCCAGTGACAGTCAGGAGACAGAAAGAAGGAAAGAAAGGAAGAAAGGAAGAAAGAATCTACATTCCCAAAGAAAGAAAAAAATTAAGTAAATTTTAAAAAGTAAAAAAAAAATTAAGAAAGTAAGTAAATACATACATAAAAATAGACATAAAGAATGAATAAATGAATAAAACTAAATAATAATTGAAACATTCAATAAGTAAATGAGTCACGCTAAATCAGCAGATAAATAAACAGATATATGAAAGAAGATAAGGAAGTGAAGGAATGAATGAACAAGTAAGTAAGTAAGTAAGTAAGTAAATAACTAGGTGGGTCATTTTTTTTAAAGAAGTAAGTAAATGAGATGGGCTGAACAGATAGTAAGTAAGTAAGTAAGTAAGCAAGCAAGCAAGCAAGCAATCGTGAAAAAAAAATGAGAGCCGGGCGATGGGGGCGCACGCCTTTAATCCCAGTACTCGGGAGGCAGAGGTAGGCGGATCTCTGTGAGTTCGAGACCAGCCTGGTCTACAGTGCTAGTTCCAGGACAGGCTCCAAAGCCACAGAGAAACCCTGTCTCGAAAAACCAAAAAAAAAAAAAAAAGAGAGAGAGAGACACATCCATTCAATCCATAAAAGACAAAACGTGGAAATAAACATGTAAACTGGTCGACCCACCCAAAGCAGGAGGGAGGTCTCTGTCCAGCAGGGCCGTCTTCTTCCCAAGTTGCAGTCAGTCAGATCTCTGGGCAAACAGAAAAAGAAAGCAATTGTTTTCTACTTGAACAGTTTTAATATTACTCAAATGAATTAATATTCAGCTATTTATTCCCAGCCTTATTTACAACTGGATGCCCACCGAGCACCTTCCTCTCATAGCTAGCCCCTTCTACCCCTGCCCCATCTGGACAGATAGACAGGATGTATGTATGTATGTATAAATAAATAAATAATAAAAAAGTAAAATAAAAATAAGTAAATAAATAAATTTAAAAAAAAGTGTTTGGTGAGTGGGGCGTGTTGGCATAGAGAACAAAAGAGATAAACTAACCACCAACACATTGAAGAATGACATCAGTCAATCAAGACATGGAAAAAGACAACTGGTCGACCCAAGTTCACAAGGCCAACTGGTCGACCCCGGTACTTAGCATTTTAAGGCCAAATATTTAATCGGACAACTGGTCGACCCGCTTCCAGTCCGTCAAAAAAAAGGAAGTGCACAGAGACAACTGGTCGACCCGTCAGGTCTAGGAAGATATAATATATATTATACATTAAAAAAAAAAAAAAAAAAAAGAGTACAGCGGGACATCTGGTCGACCCGCCGCATCCCCGGGGGAAAAAAATGGCCTCCCGCCCGGTGGGAGGGACTACTGGTCTACCCCGGTCCTTTGGAGAAGGAGGTGGAGAGGGGGGGAAAAAAAGTGCGCCCAACCTCCGCCGCCTCCCCGACAGGCGCGAGGCGGCGCCACGGCGCGCGAGCGGAGGTCGGCGGCGAGAGGGGGCCCGGGGCGCCGCCCGACCCTCGCCCATCCTCCCCCGCGAAGAGGGATGGAGAGGGAAAGGCGCGCACCCGGGAAAGAGGGGACACACCCGCGGGCCGCTGCGGTGCGGTGAGGCAAGCAGCGGGAGTGGACGGAGGAGAGCGAGAGCGGGAAGAGAGCCGCCGTCCGCCGTGAGCCGCCAGTGGCAGAGCCAGACACGGGTCCTCGGACGGGCGAGAGGGCGGGCGAGCCGGCGCCCGTCCCCCTTCCCCCTCTCTCGACCTCTCTCTCACGACCGCCACGAGCGCCCGTGCGCACGCACACTTCCGTGCGCACAACACACGTGCGACCCGGGGAGCGCGCCTCCCGGCGAGAACTCGGGCGAGGCAGGCGAGCGGGCGGGCAGAGCCGCCGCCGCTGCTCTCTCACGTTAATGATCCTTCCGCAGGTTCACCTACGGAAACCTTGTTACGACTTTTACTTCCTCTAGATAGTCAAGTTGGTGAACAACCACAAATAAGCAAACAAATAGAGAGATAATAACAATAAAAATATTTGAGAGTTCAAATAATTGACTTCATCCACAATAAAAGAATATAAAAATAAAAATATCAAATGCACTTGAACACATTGGCACAGGAGAACGCTTGCTAAATAGAACCCCAGTAGCACAGACACTGAGAGAAAAAGAAAAAAAAGAAAAAAGAAAAAAAAAAGAAAAACAAAACAAAAAAAAAGAACAAAGAAAAAAACTAAAGAGAGAAAAAAAAGAAAAAAAAAGAAAAGAAGAAGAAGAAAAAAAAGAAAAAAAGAAAAAAAGAAAAAAAAGAAAAAAAAAAGAAAGAAAAAAGAAAAAAAAAGAAAAAAAAAACAGACACTGAGAGAAACAATTAATAAGTGAGACCTCCTGAAACTGAAAAGCTTCTGTAAAGCAAAGAACATGGCCAACAAGACAAAACGACGGCCTTACAGAATGGGAAATGATCTTCACTAATCTCCAAAATACACAAAGAAGTCGAGAAATTGGTCATCCAAAGAACAAATAATCCAATTTTAAAAAATGGAGTACAGACCTAAACAGAGAACTCTCAACAGAGGGATCTAAAATGGTTGAAAGACACTTAAATGTATTTAGTGATTATATTTCTTTTCCCTTAGGGATAAAGAAATGGAGAAGTTCTTTGAAGCAGTAAGTCACAAAAACACCAGGCCGTTAAACTTCAGCTACAGGGAAACCCTGTCTCGTGGAAAAACAAAACAACAACAACAACAAAAAAAAAAATCCTGAAGCCAGTGATCATTGCAAACATCTGTATGTTCAGATACTGAGCCTGAGCAAGTTAGAGTGTCACAGATTTGCTGCAATTCATTGCAAATTTCATGTGGATCACAAATCCTGCTCAAGTTACAGCTGTTAGTGTCAGTGTGAACCTTGACACCATCTCTACTGGATTCCTGTCAGCTGGGCTCCGGTCTGCTAGAAAAGCAGAAGAACTAAGGTACCGTAATTAACCTCTTCTGTGCCCCACCTGCAAGAACACTCTGTAAGCTACAGTTCTGAAAACAGCCTGGTCCTGGCATGAGAACAGACAGGAGGACCAATGGAACCGAATAGAAGACCCGGATATCGATCCACACATCTTCGAACACCTGATCTTTGATAAAGAAGTCAAAAATATCCAATAGAAAAAAAAAGAAAGCATGTGAGTTCAAGACCAGCCTGGTCTACAAGAGCTAGTTCCAGGACAGGCTCCAAAAAAAAAAAAACTACAGAACAACCCTGTCTCGAAAAAAAAAAAGAAAGAAAGAAAGAAAGAAAGAAAGAAAGAAGAAAAAGAAAACAGTGCTGTCCTCGAAAATGCCCTCTCCCTTTGAACACGGCCCCTCCTTTGGGCTGAGTTTCCCACACAGCTCTGATGATGCAGGAGGATGCCGAGGGCCCAGTTGGTGCCTGTATCTGTGCCTTGGCAGCAGCTATTCATGTCTTGCCACTCAGAGTCAAATTCCCTTAAGTTTAGCCTTCCCTAAGTGCTTGTTCACTTCAGAAGACTCAACCCTCATCTTCCATGTCCTCCTGGCCTAATTTCTCATATTACTGTTTTACTGAGTATGAATCAGTAATATGAGATGTTCAGGAGAGGGAGGAAGGGTCATTCATGAAAAAAGTGAGTGTTCAACTAACTAACTCCCCATGGGTTCAGGAAGTAGTGAGAAGATATTAATGAAGCAGAGAGAAATTTCTGGTTTTGGAAGGAGGAAATCCTGAATGGCTCCCTCTGTGTCGGAGGAGAGACTCCTGGAAAGGAAACCTCAGGTTCCGGTTGGTCGGTCGGTCGGTCGGTCGGTCAGTTCGGGGAGAAATATCAGCAAGGAGGTAAAGGCCGTGCCTCACGACATCAGCAGTCCCTTCTCTGGAAATTCCACGGTATCCCAGAGAGCTCTCGGAATTTTGTGATGTCACTCGTGTCCTAGAAACGCCAACTGCCCTCAAGACACACTCTCTCGGTGCCTATAAGACTCGGTTCTAGACATGTTGTCTAGAGAATGGAGATCGTTCGTGGAGAGGCCAGAGGGAGGAAGAAGAAAGCTGGCCTCAGATCTCACAGGAAAACATGGAGAAATAATTAGTGGTCCTGGGGAAGACGAAGTGAGTTCACCACTAGCAGGGACTAGAGAGATTTCTGGATGTGATGGCTTTGAGACTTCCAGGGCTAGGGCTCAGGAACTAGGAGGTTTCTGGGATGAAACAGGTCTGTCTGTCTTGTTTCTCTGAGTTCCTAAAGGGCCAACCCACATCAAAGATTCACGATAGTTGATTTGACAAAGTCGGGAATTGACAAGGAGTGCGGAAGGAGTCAGTGAGATTTCAATACCAGCACTGACTGCACATCATCACCCCCCCCCCGGTCCTTTTCGTTGTGTAGCAATAATAATAGAGAAAGGGGAGTAGTGCTCTGCCAAAGCCCGTATTTTACCATGCCTTATATCACAGCCATTAGCAGGGTTGAGGCATCAAGTGCTGCAGTCAGTCCGACTCCTGTGACCCCCCTAAGGTTTCTGGCTTCCCAGTTTTGAGTGACACCATGGTCTCCAGTTCAGCTTGAGAGCTCTTTAAGAGCCAATGGAGGAGAGAGTGGAAAGAGACTGCCATTTTTTTCTTTTTCCTTGTCTTTCTTTCTTTTGCTGTTTTGCTTTGTTTTTCAAGAAAGGGTTTCTTTTTGTATCTTGGGCTGTCCTAAAACTCACTCTGTAAATCAGGCCATCTTTGAATTCACAGAGATCTGTGTGTGTGCTGTGATTAAAGCCCGGCTGAGACTGCAATTTCTTGTTAGCTCTGGGTGTCCTGAGCTGTTAGTAAGTGACAATGGCTCTGTGTTGTGAATCTCTGTGAATCCAGACTATGTTATGTCCTTCAATGACATGAGTCTGAAGCATCAAGCACCCACCCACCCCTATACTCCCTGAGGTCTCTGAAGTCACACACAGCGCAGCCTCTATGGGTCTGAATAAGGCTTAGAAAGCTTTTCCCTGGTTCACCTGGTGCAGAGGAAACCAGGTAAGTTCTGAGAGACATGCACCACCTTCCTACAGAAAGAAGGGAGGACTGATTAGCTAATACCCACAGAGGGGGAAACTCAAGTCTGGTATTTCAGACAGAACCTGCTTGGACAAAGTCTCATCTGTCAGTCACTTCCTGAGGGAAGGAGGGAGGGAGGGAGGGAGGGAGGAAGGAAGGAAGGACCACAATTATCTCTCCTCTGTGTCCTTTTTACGCTCTTTCCATGCTCTGATGAATATTGTGATTCAAGTTGGCCATGTCCCCTTTTCCACAGCATGTGCACTGTGGCTCTAGATCAAGGAATCAGTTTGTTTGTGTGTTTTGCTCTATCTAGGAGAAGCACCATAGCAGTTGCATACTGACTGAGAAATTTGATTTTTAGGAAATGATTTTTCATATCTGTGAGTGGTCTCTCCATAGATAGCCACTCATCTTTCTTTAAACTTGAGTATAGGAATGAATGATCCCTCCCTCCCTCCCTCCCTCCCTCTCTCCCTCTTCATGGGAATGAGTGTCTGCTCTTGCATTGAGGGCTCCCCAGTTCTCAGCATCTCCAGCCCAACCTGTCACAAGCTGATCACACATTTGCAAACTTGGGATATATTCTGCTGAAGTTTTGGGATAATGAATTTCATCAACTATGGGACTAACTTTGTTCTGACAGGACACTCACTCACAATCTCTCCTCATCACACCCACATAGTGTAACAACTTTGTGTTTCCTCCACAATGTGCTCATTTCTGTCAGGGAACTGAAAGCCGGCCAGCCAGCCAACACTATTTTTCCTTGTTTCTCATTTTGTTCTTATATTCTGTCTCTCCCCCCCCCCCACCTGGAAAACTTTCAGAGTTCACTCTGCCCCCTGAGTAAAGGTGTTATGCTTCCTTTTATTGTATATTTAGTGTGTGTGTGTGTGTGAGAGAGAGAGAGAGAGAGAGAGATTCATTATGAAATCAAAAGTCAGTCAACAACAGCAAACTTTGTATTTATTTGTCCATCCACGTATTTGCTTGTTTACTTACTTACTTACTTACTTACTCACTCACTCACTCACTCACTCACCCACTTCATTTATTATTTATTTATTTATTTATTTGCAGTGGAAGACTTAATTCAGTAAGAATGATCAGAAGGGTAGGTAGGGTATCCTTGGGAAAAGAGTAAGATATCACGATGACTTTCCCTTCCAAGAGGGAGCTTTCTAGTAAGACGTGAAACCACAGTTTCAAGGGCCCGCTTTCCACAAGTCCTTTTCCAAGGTCAGGCATTTCTTAGGTAAGCAAGGGTCTCCATTCATTCCCTTTGAGGAACTCTCAGGCCCTGCCCTGACATTAACCTCTGACTCCTGCCTATTGTCAAGGCCAATGGGACACTCCTCAGCCCCTCCCTGACCTGAGGTGACCTGAGAAGCCACAGCCCACCCCAGTTCACAGGCCTCTCTTTATCTATCTATCTAACTAAGTAACTGTACAGCATAAAATGTGGAATCTCTTCTCAATGAAATGCTGTTGGCAGCCATTCGATGAATTTATTCTCATCTCAGATCCTGTCCAGCAGGGATGTCTTCTTTCCGTGTTTCTTCTTCTTTTGTATGTTGCAGTCAGTTCAGATGTGCTGGTATATGGTGAGAAAGAGAGAGAGAGAGAAATGGAATTGCTTTTTATTTATTTGAAGAGTTTTAATGATTTAATATTCAGCTATTTCCAGCCTTATTTACCAGCACATTTATTATTACCAGCGAGCACCTTCCTCTGAAAACATTGGAATCGCCCCCCATCTGTACATGTCATGCACGTGCGTGCATATGTGTGTGTGTGTGTGTGTGTGTGTGAGCGTGTGCGCATCCCATCTATCTATCTATCTATCTGTCTATCTATCTATCTATCTATCTATCTATCTATCTATCTATCTATCTATCTATGTATCCCTTCATCAAATTCCATTTTAGGAGCTGCTATGCTGACCAGTGACATGGAGGCCACCATTTTCTTAGCCAGTGACAGTCAGGAGACAGAAAGAAGGAAAGAAAGGAAGAAAGGAAGAAAGAATCTACATTCCCAAAGAAAGAAAAAAATTAAGTAAATTTTAAAAAGTAAAAAAAAAATTAAGAAAGTAAGTAAATACATACATAAAAATAGACATAAAGAATGAATAAATGAATAAAACTAAATAATAATTGAAACATTCAATAAGTAAATGAGTCACGCTAAATCAGCAGATAAATAAACAGATATATGAAAGAAGATAAGGAAGTGAAGGAATGAATGAACAAGTAAGTAAGTAAGTAAGTAAGTAAATAACTAGGTGGGTCATTTTTTTTAAAGAAGTAAGTAAATGAGATGGGCTGAACAGATAGTAAGTAAGTAAGTAAGTAAGCAAGCAAGCAAGCAAGCAATCGTGAAAAAAAAATGAGAGCCGGGCGATGGTGGCGCACGCCTTTAATCCCAGTACTCGGGAGGCAGAGGTAGGCGGATCTCTGTGAGTTCGAGACCAGCCTGGTCTACAGTGCTAGTTCCAGGACAGGCTCCAAAGCCACAGAGAAACCCTGTCTCGAAAAACCAAAAAAAAAAAAAAAGAGAGAGAGAGACACATCCATTCAATCCATAAAAGACAAAACGTGGAAATAAACATGTAAACTGGTCGACCCACCCAAAGCAGGAGGGAGGTCTCTGTCCAGCAGGGCCGTCTTCTTTCCAAGTTGCAGTCAGTCAGATCTCTGGGCAAACAGAAAAAGAAAGCAATTGTTTTCTACTTGAACAGTTTTAATATTACTCAAATGAATTAATATTCAGCTATTTATTCCCAGCCTTATTTACAACTGGATGCCCACCGAGCACCTTCCTCTCATAGCTAGCCCCTTCTACCCCTGCCCCATCTGGACAGATAGACAGGATGTATGTATGTATGTATGTATAAATAAATAAATAATAAAAAAGTAAAATAAAAATAAGTAAATAAATAAATTTAAAAAAAAGTGTTTGGTGAGTGGGGCGTGTTGGCATAGAGAACAAAAGAGATAAACTAACCACCAACACATTGAAGAATGACATCAGTCAATCAAGACATGGAAAAAGACAACTGGTCGACCCAAGTTCACAAGGCCAACTGGTCGACCCCGGTACTTAGTATTTTAAGGCCAAATATTTAATCGGACAACTGGTCGACCCGCTTCCAGTCCGTCAAAAAAAAGGAAGTGCACAGAGACAACTGGTCGACCCGTCAGGTCTAGGAAGATATAATATATATTATACATTAAAAAAAAAAAAAAAAAAAAGAGTCCAGCGGGACATCTGGTCGACCCGCCGCATCCCCGGGGGAAAAAAATGGCCTCCCGCCCGGTGGGAGGGACTACTGGTCTACCCCGGTCCTTTGGAGAAGGAGGTGGAGAGGGGGGAAAAAAAGTGCGCCCAACCTCCGCCGCCTCCCCGACAGGCGCGCCGCGGCGCCACGGCGCGCGAGCGGAGGTCGGCAGCGAGAGGGGGCCCGGGGCGCCGCCAGACCCTCGCCCATCCTCCCCCGCGAAGAGGGATGGAGAGGGAAAGGCGCGCGCCCGGGAAAGAGGGGACACACCCGCGGGCCGCTGCGGTGCGGTGAGGCAAGCAGCGGGAGTGGACGGAGGAGAGCGACAGCGGGAAGAGAGCCGCCGTCCGCCGTGAGCCGCCAGTGGCAGAGCCAGACACGGGTCCTAGGACGGGGCGAGGAGGGCGGGCGAGCCGGCGCCCGTCCCCCTTCCCCCTCTCTCGACCTCTCTCTCACGACCGCCACGAGCGCCCGTGCGCACGCACACTTCCGTGCGCACAACACACGTGCGACCCGGGGAGCGCGCCTCCCGGCGAGAACTCGGGCGAGGCAGGCGAGCGGGCGGGCAGAGCCGCCGCCGCTGCTCTCTCACGTTAATGATCCTTCCGCAGGTTCACCTACGGAAACCTTGTTACGACTTTTACTTCCTCTAGATAGTCAAGTTGGTGAACAACCACAAATAAGCAAACAAATAGAGAGATAATAACAATAAAAATATTTGAGAGTTCAAATAATTGACTTCATCCACAATAAAAGAATATAAAAATAAAAATATCAAATGCACTTGAACACATTGGCACAGGAGAACGCTTGCTAAATAGAACCCCAGTAGCACAGACACTGAGAGAAAAAGAAAAAAAAGAAAAAAGAAAAAAAAAAGAAAAACAAAACAAAAAAAAAGAACAAAGAAAAAAACTAAAGAGAGAAAAAAAAGAAAAAAAAAGAAAAGAAGAAGAAGAAAAAAAAGAAAAAAAGAAAAAAAGAAAAAAAAGAAAAAAAAAGAAAGAAAAAAGAAAAAAAAGAAAAAAAAACAGACACTGAGAGAAACAATTAATAAGTGAGACCTCCTGAAACTGAAAAGCTTCTGTAAAGCAAAGAACATGGCCAACAAGACAAAACGACGGCCTTACAGAATGGGAAAAGATCTTCACTAATCTCCAAAATACACAAAGAAGTCGAGAAATTGGTCATCCAAAGAACAAATAATCCAATTTTAAAAAATGGAGTACAGACCTAAACAGAGAACTCTCAACAGAGGGATCTAAAATGGTTGAAAGACACTTAAATGTATTTAGTGATTATATTTCTTTTCCCTTAGGGATAAAGAAATGGAGAAGTTCTTTGAAGCAGTAAGTCACAAAAACA
Source organism: Microtus pennsylvanicus (assembly GCF_037038515.1). Lineage (NCBI taxonomy): Eukaryota > Metazoa > Chordata > Mammalia > Rodentia > Cricetidae > Microtus > Microtus pennsylvanicus. The sequence continues at coordinate 665,412 of NW_027460892.1, read as the reverse complement.
CCAGGCCGTTAAACTTCAGCTACAGGGAAACCCTGTCTCGTGGAAAAACAAAACAACAACAACAACAACAAAAAAAAAATCCTGAAGCCAGTGATCATTGCAAACATCTGTATGTTCAGATACTGAGCCTGAGCAAGTTAGAGTGTCACAGATTTGCTGCAATTCATTGCAAATTTCATGTGGATCACAAATCCTGCTCAAGTTACAGCTGTTAGTGTCAGTGTGAACCTTGACACCATCTCTACTGGATTCCTGTCAGCTGGGCTCCGGTCTGCTAGAAAAGCAGAAGAACTAAGGTACCGTAATTAACCTCTTCTGTGCCCCACCTGCAAGAACACTCTGTAAGCTACAGTTCTGAAAACAGCCTGGTCCTGGCATAAGAACAGACAGGAGGACCAATGGAACCGAATAGAAGACCCGGATATCGATCCACACATCTTCGAACACCTGATCTTTGATAAAGAAGTCAAAAATATCCAATAGAAAAAAAAAAGAAAGCATGTGAGTTCAAGACCAGCCTGGTCTACAAGAGCTAGTTCCAGGACAGGCTCCAAAAAAAAAAAAACTACAGAACAACCCTGTCTCGAAAAAAAAAAGAAAGAAAGAAAGAAAGAAAGAAAGAAAGAAAGAAAGAAAGAAAGAAAGAAGAAAAAGAAAACAGTGCTGTCCTCGAAAATGCCCTCTCCCTTTGAACACGGCCCCTCCTTTGGGCTGAGTTTCCCACACAGCTCTGATGATGCAGGAGGATGCCGAGGGCCCAGTTGGTGCCTGTATCTGTGCCTTGGCAGCAGCTATTCATGTCTTGCCACTCAGAGTCAAATTCCCTTAAGTTTAGCCTTCCCTAAGTGCTTGTTCACTTCAGAAGACTCAACCCTCATCTTCCATGTCCTCCTGGCCTAATTTCTCATATTACTGTTTTACTGAGTATGAATCAGTAATATGAGATGTTCAGGAGAGGGAGGAAGGGTCATTCATGAAAAAAGTGAGTGTTCAACTAACTAACTCCCCATGGGTTCAGGAAGTAGTGAGAAGATATTAATGAAGCAGAGAGAAATTTCTGGTTTTGGAAGGAGGAAATCCTGAATGGCTCCCTCTGTGTCGGAGGAGAGACTCCTGGAAAGGAAACCTCAGGTTCCGGTTGGTCGGTCGGTCGGTCGGTCGGTCAGTTCGGGGAGAAATATCAGCAAGGAGGTAAAGGCCGTGCCTCACGACATCAGCAGTCCCTTCTCTGGAAATTCCACGGTATCCCAGAGAGCTCTCGGAATTTTGTGATGTCACTCGTGTCCTAGAAACGCCAACTGCCCTCAAGACACACTCTCTCGGTGCCTATAAGACTCGGTTCTAGACATGTTGTCTAGAGAATGGAGATCGTTCGTGGAGAGGCCAGAGGGAGGAAGAAGAAAGCTGGCCTCAGATCTCACAGGAAAACATGGAGAAATAATTAGTGGTCCTGGGGAAGACGAAGTGAGTTCACCACTAGCAGGGACTAGAGAGATTTCTGGATGTGATGGCTTTGAGACTTCCAGGGCTAGTGCTCAGGAACTGGGAGGTTTCTGGGATGAAACAGGTCTGTCTGTCTTGTTTCTCTGAGTTCCTAAAGGGCCAACCCACATCAAAGATTCACGATAGTTGATTTGACAAAGTCGGGAATTGACAAGGAGTGCGGAAGGAGTCAGTGAGATTTCAATACCAGCACTGACTGCACATCATCACCCCCCCCCCGGTCCTTTTCGTTGTGTAGCAATAATAATAGAGAAAGGGGAGTAGTGCTCTGCCAAAGCCCGTATTTTACCATGCCTTATATCACAGCCATTAGCAGGGTTGAGGCATCAAGTGCTGCAGTCAGTCCGACTCCTGTGACCCCCCTAAGGTTTCTGGCTTCCCAGTTTTGAGTGACACCATGGTCTCCAGTTCAGCTTGAGAGCTCTTTAAGAGCCAATGGAGGAGAGAGTGGAAAGAGACTGCCATTTTTTTCTTTTTCCTTGTCTTTCTTTCTTTTGCTGTTTTGCTTTGTTTTTCAAGAAAGGGTTTCTTTTTGTATCTTGGGCTGTCCTAAAACTCACTCTGTAAATCAGGCCATCTTTGAATTCACAGAGATCTGTGTGTGTGCTGTGATTAAAGCCCGGCTGAGACTGCAATTTCTTGTTAGCTCTGGGTGTCCTGAGCTGTTAGTAAGTGACAATGGCTCTGTGTTGTGAATCTCTGTGAATCCAGACTATGTTATGTCCTTCAATGACATGAGTCTGAAGCATCAAGCACCCACCCACCCCTATACTCCCTGAGGTCTCTGAAGTCACACACAGCGCAGCCTCTATGGGTCTGAATAAGGCTTAGAAAGCTTTTCCCTGGTTCACCTGGTGCAGAGGAAACCAGGTAAGTTCTGAGAGACATGCACCACCTTCCTACAGAAAGAAGGGAGGACTGATTAGCTAATACCCACAGAGGGGGAAACTCAAGTCTGGTATTTCAGACAGAACCTGCTTGGACAAAGTCTCATCTGTCAGTCACTTCCTGAGGGAAGGAGGGAGGGAGGGAGGGAGGGAAGGAGGGAGGGAGGGAGGAAGGAAGGACCACAATTATCTCTCCTCTGTGTCCTTTTTACGCTCTTTCCATGCTCTGATGAATATTGTGATTCAAGTTGGCCATGTCCCCTTTTCCACAGCATGTGCACTGTGGCTCTAGATCAAGGAATCAGTTTGTTTGTGTGTTTTGCTCTATCTAGGAGAAGCACCATAGCAGTTGCATACTGACTGAGAAATTTGATTTTTAGGAAATGATTTTTCATATCTGTGAGTGGTCTCTCCATAGATAGCCACTCATCTTTCTTTAAACTTGAGTATAGGAATGAATGATCCCTCCCTCCCTCCCTCCCTCTCTCCCTCTTCATGGGAATGAGTGTCTGCTCTTGCATTGAGGGCTCCCCAGTTCTCAGCATCTCCAGCCCAACCTGTCACAAGCTGATCACACATTTGCAAACTTGGGATATATTCTGCTGAAGTTTTGGGATAATGAATTTCATCAACTATGGGACTAACTTTGTTCTGACAGGACACTCACTCACAATCTCTCCTCATCACACCCACATAGTGTAACAACTTTGTGTTTCCTCCACAATGTGCTCATTTCTGTCAGGGAACTGAAAGCCGGCCAGCCAGCCAACACTATTTTTCCTTGTTTCTCATTTTGTTCTTATATTCTGTCTCTCCCCCCCCCCGCCTGGAAAACTTTCAGAGTTCACTCTGCCCCCTGAGTAAAGGTGTTATGCTTCCTTTTATTGTATATTTAGTGTGTGTGTGTGTGTGTGTGTGAGAGAGAGAGAGAGAGAGATTCATTATGAAATCAAAAGTCAGTCAACAACAGCAAACTTTGTATTTATTTGTCCATCCACGTATTTGCTTGTTTACTTACTTACTTACTCACTCACTCACTCACTCACCCACTTCATTTATTATTTATTTATTTATTTATTTGCAGTGGAAGACTTAATTCAGTAAGAATGATCAGAAGGGTAGGTAGGGTATCCTTGGGAAAAGAGTAAGATATCACGATGACTTTCCCTTCCAAGAGGGAGCTTTCTAGTAAGACGTGAAACCACAGTTTCAAGGGCCCGCTTTCCACAAGTCCTTTTCCAAGGTCAGGCATTTCTTAGGTAAGCAAGGGTCTCCATTCATTCCCTTTGAGGAACTCTCAGGCCCTGCCCTGACATTAACCTCTGACTCCTGCCTATTGTCAAGGCCAATGGGACACTCCTCAGCCCCTCCCTGACCTGAGGTGACCTGAGAAGCCACAGCCCACCCCAGTTCACAGGCCTCTCTTTATCTATCTATCTAACTAAGTAACTGTACAGCATAAAATGTGGAATCTCTTCTCAATGAAATGCTGTTGGCAGCCATTCGATGAATTTATTCTCATCTCAGATCCTGTCCAGCAGGGATGTCTTCTTTCCGTGTTTCTTCTTCTTTTGTATGTTGCAGTCAGTTCAGATGTGCTGGTATATGGTGAGAAAGAGAGAGAGAGAGAAATGGAATTGCTTTTTATTTATTTGAAGAGTTTTAATGATTTAATATTCAGCTATTTCCAGCCTTATTTACCAGCACATTTATTATTACCAGCGAGCACCTTCCTCTGAAAACATTGGAATCGCCCCCCATCTGTACATGTCATGCACGTGCGTGCATATGTGTGTGTGTGTGTGTGTGTGTGTGAGCGTGTGCGCATCCCATCTATCTATCTATCTATCTATCTATCTATCTATCTATCTATCTATCTATCTATCTATGTATCCCTTCATCAAATTCCATTTTAGGAGCTGCTATGCTGACCAGTGACATGGAGGCCACCATTTTCTTAGCCAGTGACAGTCAGGAGACAGAAAGAAGGAAAGAAAGGAAGAAAGGAAGAAAGAATCTACATTCCCAAAGAAAGAAAAAAATTAAGTAAATTTTAAAAAGTAAAAAAAAAATTAAGAAAGTAAGTAAATACATACATAAAAATAGACATAAAGAATGAATAAATGAATAAAACTAAATAATAATTGAAACATTCAATAAGTAAATGAGTCACGCTAAATCAGCAGATAAATAAACAGATATATGAAAGAAGATAAGGAAGTGAAGGAATGAATGAACAAGTAAGTAAGTAAGTAAGTAAGTAAATAACTAGGTGGGTCATTTTTTTTAAAGAAGTAAGTAAATGAGATGGGCTGAACAGATAGTAAGTAAGTAAGTAAGTAAGCAAGCAAGCAAGCAAGCAATCGTGAAAAAAAAATGAGAGCCGGGCGATGGTGGCGCACGCCTTTAATCCCAGTACTCGGGAGGCAGAGGTAGGCGGATCTCTGTGAGTTCGAGACCAGCCTGGTCTACAGTGCTAGTTCCAGGACAGGCTCCAAAGCCACAGAGAAACCCTGTCTCGAAAAACAAAAAAAAAAAAAAAGAGAGAGAGAGACACATCCATTCAATCCATAAAAGACAAAACGTGGAAATAAACATGTAAACTGGTCGACCCACCCAAAGCAGGAGGGAGGTCTCTGTCCAGCAGGGCCGTCTTCTTTCCAAGTTGCAGTCAGTCAGATCTCTGGGCAAACAGAAAAAGAAAGCAATTGTTTTCTACTTGAACAGTTTTAATATTACTCAAATGAATTAATATTCAGCTATTTATTCCCAGCCTTATTTACAACTGGATGCCCACCGAGCACCTTCCTCTCATAGCTAGCCCCTTCTACCCCTGCCCCATCTGGACAGATAGACAGGATGTATGTATGTATGTATGTATAAATAAATAAATAATAAAAAAGTAAAATAAAAATAAGTAAATAAATAAATTTAAAAAAAAGTGTTTGGTGAGTGGGGCGTGTTGGCATAGAGAACAAAAGAGATAAACTAACCACCAACACATTGAAGAATGACATCAGTCAATCAAGACATGGAAAAAGACAACTGGTCGACCCAAGTTCACAAGGCCAACTGGTCGACCCCGGTACTTAGCATTTTAAGGCCAAATATTTAATCGGACAACTGGTCGACCCGCTTCCAGTCCGTCAAAAAAAAGGAAGTGCACAGAGACAACTGGTCGACCCGTCAGGTCTAGGAAGATATAATATATATTATACATTAAAAAAAAAAAAAAAAAAAGAGTCCAGCGGGACATCTGGTCGACCCGCCGCATCCCCGGGGGAAAAAAATGGCCTCCCGCCCGGTGGGAGGGACTACTGGTCTACCCCGGTCCTTTGGAGAAGGAGGTGGAGAGGGGGGAAAAAAAAGTGCGCCCAACCTCCGCCGCCTCCCCGACAGGCGCGCCGCGGCGCCACGGCGCGCGAGCGGAGGTCGGCGGCAAGAGGGGGCCCGGGGCGCCGCCAGACCCTCGCCCATCCTCCCCCGCGAAGAGGGATGGAGAGGGAAAGGCGCGCGCCCGGGAAAGAGGGGACACACCCGCGGGCCGCTGCGGTGCGGTGAGGCAAGCAGCGGGAGTGGACGGAGGAGAGCGAGAGCGGGAAGAGAGCCACCATCCGCCGTGAGCCGCCAGTGGCAGAGCCAGACACGGGTCCTCGGACGGGGCGAGGAGGGCGGGCGAGCCGGCGCCCGTCCCCCTTCCCCCTCTCTCGACCTCTCTCTCACGACCGCCACGAGCGCCCGTGCGCACGCACACTTCCGTGCGCACAACACACGTGCGACCCGGGGAGCGCGCCTCCCGGCGAGAACTCGGGCGAGGCAGGCGAGCGGGCGGGCAGAGCCGCCGCCGCTGCTCTCTCACGTTAATGATCCTTCCGCAGGTTCACCTACGGAAACCTTGTTACGACTTTTACTTCCTCTAGATAGTCAAGTTGGTGAACAACCACAAATAAGCAAACAAATAGAGAGATAATAACAATAAAAATATTTGAGAGTTCAAATAATTGACTTCATCCACAATAAAAGAATATAAAAATAAAAATATCAAATGCACTTGAACACATTGGCACAGGAGAACGCTTGCTAAATAGAACCCCAGTAGCACAGACACTGAGAGAAAAAGAAAAAAAAAGAAAAAAGAAAAAAAAAGAAAAACAAAACAAAAAAAGAACAAAGAAAAAAACTAAAGAGAGAAAAAAAAGAAAAAAAAAGAAAAGAAGAAGAAGAAAAAAAAGAAAAAAAGAAAAAAAGAAAAAAAAGAAAAAAAAAGAAAGAAAAAAGAAAAAAAAAGAAAAAAAAAACAGACACTGAGAGAAACAATTAATAAGTGAGACCTCCTGAAACTGAAAAGCTTCTGTAAAGCAAAGAACATGGCCAACAAGACAAAACGACGGCCTTACAGAATGGGAAAAGATCTTCACTAATCTCCAAAATACACAAAGAAGTCGAGAAATTGGTCATCCAAAGAACAAATAATCCAATTTTAAAAAATGGAGTACAGACCTAAACAGAGAACTCTCAACAGAGGGATCTAAAATGGTTGAAAGACACTTAAATGTATTTAGTGATTATATTTCTTTTCCCTTAGGGATAAAGAAATGGAGAAGTTCTTTGAAGCAGTAAGTCACAAAAACACCAGGCCGTTAAACTTCAGCTACAGGGAAACCCTGTCTCGTGGAAAAACAAAACAACAACAACAACAACAAAAAAAAATCCTGAAGCCAGTGATCATTGCAAACATCTGTATGTTCAGATACTGAGCCTGAGCAAGTTAGAGTGTCACAGATTTGCTGCAATTCATTGCAAATTTCATGTGGATCACAAATCCTGCTCAAGTTACAGCTGTTAGTGTCAGTGTGAACCTTGACACCATCTCTACTGGATTCCTGTCAGCTGGGCTCCGGTCTGCTAGAAAAGCAGAAGAACTAAGGTACCGTAATTAACCTCTTCTGTGCCCCACCTGCAAGAACACTCTGTAAGCTACAGTTCTGAAAACAGCCTGGTCCTGGCATAAGAACAGACAGGAGGACCAATGGAACCGAATAGAAGACCCGGATATCGATCCACACATCTTCGAACACCTGATCTTTGATAAAGAAGTCAAAAATATCCAATAGAAAAAAAAAGAAAGCATGTGAGTTCAAGACCAGCCTGGTCTACAAGAGCTAGTTCCAGGACAGGCTCCAAAAAAAAAAAAAACTACAGAACAACCCTGTCTCGAAAAAAAAAAAGAAAGAAAGAAAGAAAGAAAGAAAGAAAGAAAGAAAGAAAGAAGAAAAAGAAAACAGTGCTGTCCTCGAAAATGCCCTCTCCCTTTGAACACGGCCCCTCCTTTGGGCTGAGTTTCCCACACAGCTCTGATGATGCAGGAGGATGCCGAGGGCCCAGTTGGTGCCTGTATCTGTGCCTTGGCAGCAGCTATTCATGTCTTGCCACTCAGAGTCAAATTCCCTTAAGTTTAGCCTTCCCTAAGTGCTTGTTCACTTCAGAAGACTCAACCCTCATCTTCCATGTCCTCCTGGCCTAATTTCTCATATTACTGTTTTACTGAGTATGAATCAGTAATATGAGATGTTCAGGAGAGGGAGGAAGGGTCATTCATGAAAAAAGTGAGTGTTCAACTAACTAACTCCCCATGGGTTCAGGAAGTAGTGAGAAGATATTAATGAAGCAGAGAGAAATTTCTGGTTTTGGAAGGAGGAAATCCTGAATGGCTCCCTCTGTGTCGGAGGAGAGACTCCTGGAAAGGAAACCTCAGGTTCCGGTTGGTCGGTCGGTCGGTCGGTCGGTCAGTTCGGGGAGAAATATCAGCAAGGAGGTAAAGGCCGTGCCTCACGACATCAGCAGTCCCTTCTCTGGAAATTCCACGGTATCCCAGAGAGCTCTCGGAATTTTGTGATGTCACTCGTGTCCTAGAAACGCCAACTGCCCTCAAGACACACTCTCTCGGTGCCTATAAGACTCGGTTCTAGACATGTTGTCTAGAGAATGGAGATCGTTCGTGGAGAGGCCAGAGGGAGGAAGAAGAAAGCTGGCCTCAGATCTCACAGGAAAACATGGAGAAATAATTAGTGGTCCTGGGGAAGACGAAGTGAGTTCACCACTAGCAGGGACTAGAGAGATTTCTGGATGTGATGGCTTTGAGACTTCCAGGGCTAGGGCTCAGGAACTGGGAGGTTTCTGGGATGAAACAGGTCTGTCTGTCTTGTTTCTCTGAGTTCCTAAAGGGCCAACCCACATCAAAGATTCACGATAGTTGATTTGACAAAGTCGGGAATTGACAAGGAGTGCGGAAGGAGTCAGTGAGATTTCAATACCAGCACTGACTGCACATCATCACCCCCCCCCCCCGGTCCTTTTCGTTGTGTAGCAATAATAATAGAGAAAGGGGAGTAGTGCTCTGCCAAAGCGCGTATTTTACCATGCCTTATATCACAGCCATTAGCAGGGTTGAGGCATCAAGTGCTGCAGTCAGTCCGACTCCTGTGACCCCCCTAAGGTTTCTGGCTTCCCAGTTTTGAGTGACACCATGGTCTCCAGTTCAGCTTGAGAGCTCTTTAAGAGCCAATGGAGGAGAGAGTGGAAAGAGACTGCCATTTTTTTCTTTTTCCTTGTCTTTCTTTCTTTTGCTGTTTTGCTTTGTTTTTCAAGAAAGGGTTTCTTTTTGTATCTTGGGCTGTCCTAAAACTCACTCTGTAAATCAGGCCATCTTTGAATTCACAGAGATCTGTGTGTGTGCTGTGATTAAAGCCCGGCTGAGACTGCAATTTCTTGTTAGCTCTGGGTGTCCTGAGCTGTTAGTAAGTGACAATGGCTCTGTGTTGTGAATCTCTGTGAATCCAGACTATGTTATGTCCTTCAATGACATGAGTCTGAAGCATCAAGCACCCACCCACTCCTATACTCCCTGAGGTCTCTGAAGTCACACACAGCGCAGCCTCTATGGGTCTGAATAAGGCTTAGAAAGCTTTTCCCTGGTTCACCTGGTGCAGAGGAAACCAGGTAAGTTCTGAGAGACATGCACCACCTTCCTACAGAAAGAAGGGAGGACTGATTAGCTAATACCCACAGAGGGGGAAACTCAAGTCTGGTATTTCAGACAGAACCTGCTTGGACAAAGTCTCATCTGTCAGTCACTTCCTGAGGGAAGGAGGGAGGGAGGGAGGGAGGGAGGGAGGGAGGGAGGGAGGGAGGAAGGAAGGACCACAATTATCTCTCCTCTGTGTCCTTTTTACGCTCTTTCCATGCTCTGATGAATATTGTGATTCAAGTTGGCCATGTCCCCTTTTCCACAGCATGTGCACTGTGGCTCTAGATCAAGGAATCAGTTTGTTTGTGTGTTTTGCTCTATCTAGGAGAAGCACCATAGCAGTTGCATACTGACTGAGAAATTTGATTTTTAGGAAATGATTTTTCATATCTGTGAGTGGTCTCTCCATAGATAGCCACTCATCTTTCTTTAAACTTGAGTATAGGAATGAATGATCCCTCCCTCCCTCCCTCCCTCTCTCCCTCTTCATGGGAATGAGTGTCTGCTCTTGCATTGAGGGCTCCCCAGTTCTCAGCATCTCCAGCCCAACCTGTCACAAGCTGATCACACATTTGCAAACTTGGGATATATTCTGCTGAAGTTTTGGGATAATGAATTTCATCAACTATGGGACTAACTTTGTTCTGACAGGACACTCACTCACAATCTCTCCTCATCACACCCACATAGTGTAACAACTTTGTGTTTCCTCCACAATGTGCTCATTTCTGTCAGGGAACTGAAAGCCGGCCAGCCAGCCAACACTATTTTTCCTTGTTTTTCATTTTGTTCTTATATTCTGTCTCTCCCCCCCCCCGCCTGGAAAACTTTCAGAGTTCACTCTGCCCCCTGAGTAAAGGTGTTATGCTTCCTTTTATTGTATATTTAGTGTGTGTGTGTGTGTGTGAGAGAGAGAGAGAGAGAGAGAGATTCATTATGAAATCAAAAGTCAGTCAACAACAGCAAACTTTGTATTTATTTGTCCATCCACGTATTTGCTTGTTTACTTACTTACGTACTTACTTACTCACTCACTCACTCACCCACTTCATTTATTATTTATTTATTTATTTATTTGCAGTGGAAGACTTAATTCAGTAAGAATGATCAGAAGGGTAGGTAGGGTATCCTTGGGAAAAGAGTAAGATATCACGATGACTTTCCCTTCCAAGAGGGAGCTTTCTAGTAAGACGTGAAACCACAGTTTCAAGGGCCCGCTTTCCACAAGTCCTTTTCCAAGGTCAGGCATTTCTTAGGTAAGCAAGGGTCTCCATTCATTCCCTTTGAGGAACTCTCAGGCCCTGCCCTGACATTAACCTCTGACTCCTGCCTATTGTCAAGGCCAATGGGACACTCCTCAGCCCCTCCCTGACCTGAGGTGACCTGAGAAGCCACAGCCCACCCCAGTTCACAGGCCTCTCTTTATCTATCTATCTAACTAAGTAACTGTACAGCATAAAATGTGGAATCTCTTCTCAATGAAATGCTGTTGGCAGCCATTCGATGAATTTATTCTCATCTCAGATCCTGTCCAGCAGGGATGTCTTCTTTCCGTGTTTCTTCTTCTTTTGTATGTTGCAGTCAGTTCAGATGTGCTGGTATATGGTGAGAAAGAGAGAGAGAGAGAAATGGAATTGCTTTTTATTTATTTGAAGAGTTTTAATGATTTAATATTCAGCTATTTCCAGCCTTATTTACCAGCACATTTATTATTACCAGCGAGCACCTTCCTCTGAAAACATTGGAATCGCCCCCCATCTGTACATGTCATGCACGTGCGTGCATATGTGTGTGTGTGTGTGTGTGTGTGTGTGTGTGAGCGTGTGCGCATCCCATCTATCTATCTATCTATCTATCTATCTATCTATCTATCTATCTATCTATCTATCTATCTATGTATCCCTTCATCAAATTCCATTTTAGGAGCTGCTATGCTGACCAGTGACATGGAGGCCACCATTTTCTTAGCCAGTGACAGTCAGGAGACAGAAAGAAGGAAAGAAAGGAAGAAAGGAAGAAAGAATCTACATTCCCAAAGAAAGAAAAAAATTAAGTAAATTTTAAAAAGTAAAAAAAAAATTAAGAAAGTAAGTAAATACATACATAAAAATAGACATAAAGAATGAATAAATGAATAAAACTAAATAATAATTGAAACATTCAATAAGTAAATGAGTCACACTAAATCAGCAGATAAATAAACAGATATATGAAAGAAGATAAGGAAGTGAAGGAATGAATGAACAAGTAAGTAAGTAAGTAAGTAAGTAAATAACTAGGTGGGTCATTTTTTTTAAAGAAGTAAGTAAATGAGATGGGCTGAACAGATAGTAAGTAAGTAAGTAAGCAAGCAAGCAAGCAAGCAATCGTGAAAAAAAAATGAGAGCCGGGCGATGGTGGCGCACGCCTTTAATCCCAGTACTCGGGAGGCAGAGGTAGGCGGATCTCTGTGAGTTCGAGACCAGCCTGGTCTACAGTGCTAGTTCCAGGACAGGCTCCAAAGCCACAGAGAAACCCTGTCTCGAAAAACCAAAAAAAAAAAAAAGAGAGAGAGAGAGACATCCATTCAATCCATAAAAGACAAAACGTGGAAATAAACATGTAAACTGGTCGACCCACCCAAAGCAGGAGGGAGGTCTCTGTCCAGCAGGGCCGTCTTCTTTCCAAGTTGCAGTCAGTCAGATCTCTGGGCAAACAGAAAAAGAAAGCAATTGTTTTCTACTTGAACAGTTTTAATATTACTCAAATGAATTAATATTCAGCTATTTATTCCCAGCCTTATTTACAACTGGATGCCCACCGAGCACCTTCCTCTCATAGCTAGCCCCTTCTACCCCTGCCCCATCTGGACAGATAGACAGGATGTATGTATGTATGTATGTATAAATAAATAAATAATAAAAAAGTAAAATAAAAATAAGTAAATAAATAAATTTAAAAAAAAGTGTTTGGTGAGTGGGGCGTGTTGGCATAGAGAACAAAAGAGATAAACTAACCACCAACACATTGAAGAATGACATCAGTCAATCAAGACATGGAAAAAGACAACTGGTCGACCCAAGTTCACAAGGCCAACTGGTCGACCCCGGTACTTAGCATTTTAAGGCCAAATATTTAATCGGACAACTGGTCGACCCGCTTCCAGTCCGTCAAAAAAAAGGAAGTGCACAGAGACAACTGGTCGACCCGTCAGGTCTAGGAAGATATAATATATATTATACATTAAAAAAAAAAAAGAGTCCAGCGGGACATCTGGTCGACCCGCCGCATCCCCGGGGGAAAAAAATGGCCTCCCGCCCGGTGGGAGGGACTACTGGTCTACCCCGGTCCTTTGGAGAAGGAGGTGGAGAGGGGGGGAAAAAAAGTGCGCCCAACCTCCGCCGCCTCCCCGACAGGCGCGCCGCGGCGCCACGGCGCGCGAGCGGAGGTCGGCGGCGAGAGGGGGCCCGGGGCGCCGCCAGACCCTCGCCCATCCTCCCCCGCGAAGAGGGATGGAGAGGGAAAGGCGCGCGCCCGGGAAAGAGGGGACACACCCGCGGGCCGCTGCGGTGCGGTGAGGCAAGCAGCGGGAGTGGACGGAGGAGAGCGAGAGCGGGAAGAGAGCCGCCGTCCGCCGTGAGCCGCCAGTGGCAGAGCCAGACACGGGTCCTCGGACGGGGCGAGGAGGGCGGGCGAGCCGGCGCCCGTCCCCCTTCCCCCTCTCTCGACCTCTCTCTCACGACCGCCACGAGCGCCCGTGCGCACGCACACTTCCGTGCGCACAACACACGTGCGACCCGGGGAGCGCGCCTCCCGGCGAGAACTCGGGCGAGGCAGGCGAGCGGGCGGGCAGAGCCGCCGCCGCTGCTCTCTCACGTTAATGATCCTTCCGCAGGTTCACCTACGGAAACCTTGTTACGACTTTTACTTCCTCTAGATAGTCAAGTTGGTGAACAACCACAAATAAGCAAACAAATAGAGAGATAATAACAATAAAAATATTTGAGAGTTCAAATAATTGACTTCATCTACAATAAAAGAATATAAAAATAAAAATATCAAATGCACTTGAACACATTGGCACAGGAGAACGCTTGCTAAATAGAACCCCAGTAGCACAGACACTGAGAGAAAAAGAAAAAAAAGAAAAAAGAAAAAAAAAAGAAAAACAAAACAAAAAAAAAGAACAAAGAAAAAAACTAAAGAGAGAAAAAAAAGAAAAAAAAAGAAAAGAAGAAGAAGAAAAAAAAGAAAAAAAGAAAAAAAGAAAAAAAAGAAAAAAAAAGAAAGAAAAAAGAAAAAAAAAGAAAAAAAAACAGACACTGAGTGAAACAATTAATAAGTGAGACCTCCTGAAACTGAAAAGCTTCTGTAAAGCAAAGAACATGGCCAACAAGACAAAACGACGGCCTTACAGAATGGGAAAAGATCTTCACTAATCTCCAAAATACACAAAGAAGTCGAGAAATTGGTCATCCAAAGAACAAATAATCCAATTTTAAAAAATGGAGTACAGACCTAAACAGAGAACTCTCAACAGAGGGATCTAAAATGGTTGAAAGACACTTAAATGTATTTAGTGATTATATTTCTTTTCCCTTAGGGATAAAGAAATGGAGAAGTTCTTTGAAGCAGTAAGTCACAAAAACACCAGGCCGTTAAACTTCAGCTACAGGGAAACCCTGTCTCGTGGAAAAACAAAACAACAACAACAACAAAAAAAAAAATCCTGAAGCCAGTGATCATTGCAAACATCTGTATGTTCAGATACTGAGCCTGAGCAAGTTAGAGTGTCACAGATTTGCTGCAATTCATTGCAAATTTCATGTGGATCACAAATCCTGCTCAAGTTACAGCTGTTAGTGTCAGTGTGAACCTTGACACCATCTCTACTGGATTCCTGTCAGCTGGGCTCCGGTCTGCTAGAAAAGCAGAAGAACTAAGGTACCGTAATTAACCTCTTCTGTGCCCCACCTGCAAGAACACTCTGTAAGCTACAGTTCTGAAAACAGCCTGGTCCTGGCATAAGAACAGACAGGAGGACCAATGGAACCGAATAGAAGACCCGGATATCGATCCACACATCTTCGAACACCTGATCTTTGATAAAGAAGTCAAAAATATCCAATAGAAAAAAAAAGAAAGCATGTGAGTTCAAGACCAGCCTGGTCTACAAGAGCTAGTTCCAGGACAGGCTCAAAAAAAAAAAAAAACTACAGAACAACCCTGTCTCGAAAAAAAAAAAGAAAGAAAGAAAGAAAGAAAGAAAGAAAGAAAGAAAGAAAGAAGAAAAAGAAAACAGTGCTGTCCTCGAAAATGCCCTCTCCCTTTGAACACGGCCCCTCCTTTGGGCTGAGTTTCCCACACAGCTCTGATGATGCAGGAGGATGCCGAGGGCCCAGTTGGTGCCTGTATCTGTGCCTTGGCAGCAGCTATTCATGTCTTGCCACTCAGAGTCAAATTCCCTTAAGTTTAGCCTTCCCTAAGTGCTTGTTCACTTCAGAAGACTCAACCCTCATCTTCCATGTCCTCCTGGCCTAATTTCTCATATTACTGTTTTACTGAGTATGAATCAGTAATATGAGATGTTCAGGAGAGGGAGGAAGGGTCATTCATGAAAAAAGTGAGTGTTCAACTAACTAACTCCCCATGGGTTCAGGAAGTAGTGAGAAGATATTAATGAAGCAGAGAGAAATTTCTGGTTTTGGAAGGAGGAAATCCTGAATGGCTCCCTCTGTGTCGGAGGAGAGACTCCTGGAAAGGAAACCTCAGGTTCCGGTTGGTCGGTCGGTCGGTCGGTCGGTCAGTTCGGGGAGAAATATCAGCAAGGAGGTAAAGGCCGTGCCTCACGACATCAGCAGTCCCTTCTCTGGAAATTCCACGGTATCCCAGAGAGCTCTCGGAATTTTGTGATGTCACTCGTGTCCTAGAAACGCCAACTGCCCTCAAGACACACTCTCTCGGTGCCTATAAGACTCGGTTCTAGACATGTTGTCTAGAGAATGGAGATCGTTCGTGGAGAGGCCAGAGGGAGGAAGAAGAAAGCTGGCCTCAGATCTCACAGGAAAACATGGAGAAATAATTAGTGGTCCTGGGGAAGACGAAGTGAGTTCACCACTAGCAGGGACTAGAGAGATTTCTGGATGTGATGGCTTTGAGACTTCCAGGGCTAGGGCTCAGGAACTGGGAGGTTTCTGGGATGAAACAGGTCTGTCTGTCTTGTTTCTCTGAGTTCCTAAAGGGCCAACCCACATCAAAGATTCACGATAGTTGATTTGACAAAGTCGGGAATTGACAAGGAGTGCGGAAGGAGTCAGTGAGATTTCAATACCAGCACTGACTGCACATCATCACCCCCCCCCCCCGGTCCTTTTCGTTGTGTAGCAATAATAATAGAGAAAGGGGCGTAGTGCTCTGCCAAAGCGCGTATTTTACCATGCCTTATATCACAGCCATTAGCAGGGTTGAGGCATCAAGTGCTGCAGTCAGTCCGACTCCTGTGACCCCCCTAAGGTTTCTGGCTTCCCAGTTTTGAGTGACACCATGGTCTCCAGTTCAGCTTGAGAGCTCTTTAAGAGCCAATGGAGGAGAGAGTGGAAAGAGACTGCCATTTTTTTCTTTTTCCTTGTCTTTCTTTCTTTTGCTGTTTTGCTTTGTTTTTCAAGAAAGGGTTTCTTTTTGTATCTTGGGCTGTCCTAAAACTCACTCTGTAAATCAGGCCATCTTTGAATTCACAGAGATCTGTGTGTGTGCTGTGATTAAAGCCCGGCTGAGACTGCAATTTCTTGTTAGCTCTGGGTGTCCTGAGCTGTTAGTAAGTGACAATGGCTCTGTGTTGTGAATCTCTGTGAATCCAGACTATGTTATGTCCTTCAATGACATGAGTCTGAAGCATCAAGCACCCACCCACTCCTATACTCCCTGAGGTCTCTGAAGTCACACACAGCGCAGCCTCTATGGGTCTGAATAAGGCTTAGAAAGCTTTTCCCTGGTTCACCTGGTGCAGAGGAAACCAGGTAAGTTCTGAGAGACATGCACCACCTTCCTACAGAAAGAAGGGAGGACTGATTAGCTAATACCCACAGAGGGGGAAACTCAAGTCTGGTATTTCAGACAGAACCTGCTTGGACAAAGTCTCATCTGTCAGTCACTTCCTGAGGGAAGGAGGGAGGGAGGGAGGGAGGGAGGGAGGGAGGGAGGGAGGAAGGAAGGACCACAATTATCTCTCCTCTGTGTCCTTTTTACGCTCTTTCCATGCTCTGATGAATATTGTGATTCAAGTTGGCCATGTCCCCTTTTCCACAGCATGTGCACTGTGGCTCTAGATCAAGGAATCAGTTTGTTTGTGTGTTTTGCTCTATCTAGGAGAAGCACCATAGCAGTTGCATACTGACTGAGAAATTTGATTTTTAGGAAATGATTTTTCATATCTGTGAGTGGTCTCTCCATAGATAGCCACTCATCTTTCTTTAAACTTGAGTATAGGAATGAATGATCCCTCCCTCCCTCCCTCCCTCTCTCCCTCTTCATGGGAATGAGTGTCTGCTCTTGCATTGAGGGCTCCCCAGTTCTCAGCATCTCCAGCCCAACCTGTCACAAGCTGATCACACATTTGCAAACTTGGGATATATTCTGCTGAAGTTTTGGGATAATGAATTTCATCAACTATGGGACTAACTTTGTTCTGACAGGACACTCACTCACAATCTCTCCTCATCACACCCACATAGTGTAACAACTTTGTGTTTCCTCCACAATGTGCTCATTTCTGTCAGGGAACTGAAAGCCGGCCAGCCAGCCAACACTATTTTTCCTTGTTTCTCATTTTGTTCTTATATTCTGTCTCTCCCCCCCCCCCCCCGCCTGGAAAACTTTCAGAGTTCACTCTGCCCCCTGAGTAAAGGTGTTATGCTTCCTTTTATTGTATATTTAGTGTGTGTGTGTGTGTGTGTGTGTGTGAGAGAGAGAGAGAGAGAGAGAGAGAGAGAGATTCATTATGAAATCAAAAGTCAGTCAACAACAGCAAACTTTGTATTTATTTGTCCATCCACGTATTTGCTTGTTTACTTACTTACTTACTTACTTACTCACTCACTCACTCACTCACCCACTTCATTTATTATTTATTTATTTATTTATTTGCAGTGGAAGACTTAATTCAGTAAGAATGATCAGAAGGGTAGGTAGGGTATCCTTGGGAAAAGAGTAAGATATCACGATGACTTTCCCTTCCAAGAGGGAGCTTTCTAGTAAGACGTGAAACCACAGTTTCAAGGGCCCGCTTTCCACAAGTCCTTTTCCAAGGTCAGGCATTTCTTAGGTAAGCAAGGGTCTCCATTCATTCCCTTTGAGGAACTCTCAGGCCCTGCCCTGACATTAACCTCTGACTCCTGCCTATTGTCAAGGCCAATGGGACACTCCTCAGCCCCTCCCTGACCTGAGGTGACCTGAGAAGCCACAGCCCACCCCAGTTCACAGGCCTCTCTTTATCTATCTATCTAACTAAGTAACTGTACAGCATAAAATGTGGAATCTCTTCTCAATGAAATGCTGTTGGCAGCCATTCGATGAATTTATTCTCATCTCAGATCCTGTCCAGCAGGGATGTCTTCTTTCCGTGTTTCTTCTTCTTTTGTATGTTGCAGTCAGTTCAGATGTGCTGGTATATGGTGAGAAAGAGAGAGAGAGAGAAATGGAATTGCTTTTTATTTATTTGAAGAGTTTTAATGATTTAATATTCAGCTATTTCCAGCCTTATTTACCAGCACATTTATTATTACCAGCGAGCACCTTCCTCTGAAAACATTGGAATCGCCCCCCATCTGTACATGTCATGCACGTGCGTGCATATGTGTGTGTGTGTGTGTGTGTGTGTGTGTGTGTGAGCGTGTGCGCATCCCATCTATCTATCTATCTATCTATCTATCTATCTATCTATCTATCTATCTATCTATCTATCTATCTATCTATGTATCCCTTCATCAAATTCCATTTTAGGAGCTGCTATGCTGACCAGTGACATGGAGGCCACCATTTTCTTAGCCAGTGACAGTCAGGAGACAGAAAGAAGGAAAGAAAGGAAGAAAGGAAGAAAGAATCTACATTCCCAAAGAAAGAAAAAAATTAAGTAAATTTTAAAAAGTAAAAAAAAAATTAAGAAAGTAAGTAAATACATACATAAAAATAGACATAAAGAATGAATAAATGAATAAAACTAAATAATAATTGAAACATTCAATAAGTAAATGAGTCACACTAAATCAGCAGATAAATAAACAGATATATGAAAGAAGATAAGGAAGTGAAGGAATGAATGAACAAGTAAGTAAGTAAGTAAGTAAGTAAATAACTAGGTGGGTCATTTTTTTTAAAGAAGTAAGTAAATGAGATGGGCTGAACAGATAGTAAGTAAGTAAGTAAGTAAGCAAGCAAGCAAGCAAGCAATCGTGAAAAAAAAATGAGAGCCGGGCGATGGTGGCGCACGCCTTTAATCCCAGTACTCGGGAGGCAGAGGTAGGCGGATCTCTGTGAGTTCGAGACCAGCCTGGTCTACAGTGCTAGTTCCAGGACAGGCTCCAAAGCCACAGAGAAACCCTGTCTCGAAAAACCAAAAAAAAAAAAAAGAGAGAGAGAGAGACATCCATTCAATCCATAAAAGACAAAACGTGGAAATAAACATGTAAACTGGTCGACCCACCCAAAGCAGGAGGGAGGTCTCTGTCCAGCAGGGCCGTCTTCTTTCCAAGTTGCAGTCAGTCAGATCTCTGGGCAAACAGAAAAAGAAAGCAATTGTTTTCTACTTGAACAGTTTTAATATTACTCAAATGAATTAATATTCAGCTATTTATTCCCAGCCTTATTTACAACTGGATGCCCACCGAGCACCTTCCTCTCATAGCTAGCCCCTTCTACCCCTGCCCCATCTGGACAGATAGACAGGATGTATGTATGTATGTATGTATAAATAAATAAATAATAAAAAAGTAAAATAAAAATAAGTAAATAAATAAATTTTAAAAAAAGTGTTTGGTGAGTGGGGCGTGTTGGCATAGAGAACAAAAGAGATAAACTAACCACCAACACATTGAAGAATGACATCAGTCAATCAAGACATGGAAAAAGACAACTGGTCGACCCAAGTTCACAAGGCCAACTGGTCGACCCCGGTACTTAGCATTTTAAGGCCAAATATTTAATCGGACAACTGGTCGACCCGCTTCCAGTCCGTCAAAAAAAAGGAAGTGCACAGAGACAACTGGTCGACCCGTCAGGTCTAGGAAGATATAATATATATTATACATTAAAAAAATAAAAGAGTCCAGCGGGACATCTGGTCGACCCGCCGCATCCCCGGGGGAAAAAAATGGCCTCCCGCCCGGTGGGAGGGACTACTGGTCTACCCCGGTCCTTTGGAGAAGGAGGTGGAGAGGGGGGAAAAAAAAGTGCGCCCAACCTCCGCCGCCTCCCCGACAGGCGCGCCGCGGCGCCACGGCGCGCGAGCGGAGGTCGGCGGCGAGAGGGGGCCCGGGGCGCCGCCAGACCCTCGCCCATCCTCCCCCGCGAAGAGGGATGGAGAGGGAAAGGCGCGCGCCCGGGAAAGAGGGGACACACCCGCGGGCCGCTGCGGTGCGGTGAGGCAAGCAGCGGGAGTGGACGGAGGAGAGCGAGAGCGGGAAGAGAGCCGCCGTCCGCCGTGAGCCGCCAGTGGCAGAGCCAGACACGGGTCCTCGGACGGGGCGAGGAGGGCGGGCGAGCCGGCGCCCGTCCCCCTTCCCCCTCTCTCGACCTCTCTCTCACGACCGCCACGAGCGCCCGTGCGCACGCACACTTCCGTGCGCACAACACACGTGCGACCCGGGGAGCGCGCCTCCCGGCGAGAACTCGGGCGAGGCAGGCGAGCGGGCGGGCAGAGCCGCCGCCGCTGCTCTCTCACGTTAATGATCCTTCCGCAGGTTCACCTACGGAAACCTTGTTACGACTTTTACTTCCTCTAGATAGTCAAGTTGGTGAACAACCACAAATAAGCAAACAAATAGAGAGATAATAACAATAAAAATATTTGAGAGTTCAAATAATTGACTTCATCCACAATAAAAGAATATAAAAATAAAAATATCAAATGCACTTGAACACATTGGCACAGGAGAACGCTTGCTAAATAGAACCCCAGTAGCACAGACACTGAGAGAAAAAGAAAAAAAAGAAAAAAGAAAAAAAAAAGAAAAACAAAACAAAAAAAAAGAACAAAGAAAAAAACTAAAGAGAGAAAAAAAAGAAAAAAAAAGAAAAGAAGAAGAAGAAAAAAAAGAAAAAAAGAAAAAAAGAAAAAAAAGGAAAAAAAAAGAAAGAAAAAAGAAAAAAAAAGAAAAAAAAACAGACACTGAGAGAAACAATTAATAAGTGAGACCTCCTGAAACTGAAAAGCTTCTGTAAAGCAAAGAACATGGCCAACAAGACAAAACGACGGCCTTACAGAATGGGAAAAGATCTTCACTAATCTCCAAAATACACAAAGAATTCGAGAAATTGGTCATCCAAAGAACAAATAATCCAATTTTAAAAAATGGAGTACAGACCTAAACAGAGAACTCTCAACAGAGGGATCTAAAATGGTTGAAAGACACTTAAATGTATTTAGTGATTATATTTCTTTTCCCTTAGGGATAAAGAAATGGAGAAGTTCTTTGAAGCAGTAAGTCACAAAAACACCAGGCCGTTAAACTTCAGCTACAGGGAAACCCTGTCTCGTGGAAAAACAAAACAACAACAACAACAAAAAAAAAAACCCTGAAGCCAGTGATCATTGCAAACATCTGTATGTTCAGATACTGAGCCTGAGCAAGTTAGAGTGTCACAGATTTGCTGCAATTCATTGCAAATTTCATGTGGATCACAAATCCTGCTCAAGTTACAGCTGTTAGTGTCAGTGTGAACCTTGACACCATCTCTACTGGATTCCTGTCAGCTGGGCTCCGGTCTGCTAGAAAAGCAGAAGAACTAAGGTACCGTAATTAACCTCTTCTGTGCCCCACCTGCAAGAACACTCTGTAAGCTACAGTTCTGAAAACAGCCTGGTCCTGGCATAAGAACAGACAGGAGGACCAATGGAACCGAATAGAAGACCCGGATATCGATCCACACATCTTCGAACACCTGATCTTTGATAAAGAAGTCAAAAATATCCAATAGAAAAAAAAAGAAAGCATGTGAGTTCAAGACCAGCCTGGTCTACAAGAGCTAGTTCCAGGACAGGCTCCAAAAAAAAAAAAAAACTACAGAACAACCCTGTCTCGAAAAAAAAAAAGAAAGAAAGAAAGAAAGAAAGAAAGAAAGAAAGAAAGAAAGAAGAAAAAGAAAACAGTGCTGTCCTCGAAAATGCCCTCTCCCTTTGAACACGGCCCCTCCTTTGGGCTGAGTTTCCCACACAGCTCTGATGATGCAGGAGGATGCCGAGGGCCCAGTTGGTGCCTGTATCTGTGCCTTGGCAGCAGCTATTCATGTCTTGCCACTCAGAGTCAAATTCCCTTAAGTTTAGCCTTCCCTAAGTGCTTGTTCACTTCAGAAGACTCAACCCTCATCTTCCATGTCCTCCTGGCCTAATTTCTCATATTACTGTTTTACTGAGTATGAATCAGTAATATGAGATGTTCAGGAGAGGGAGGAAGGGTCATTCATGAAAAAAGTGAGTGTTCAACTAACTAACTCCCCATGGGTTCAGGAAGTAGTGAGAAGATATTAATGAAGCAGAGAGAAATTTCTGGTTTTGGAAGGAGGAAATCCTGAATGGCTCCCTCTGTGTCGGAGGAGAGACTCCTGGAAAGGAAACCTCAGGTTCCGGTTGGTCGGTCGGTCGGTCGGTTGGTCAGTTCGGGGAGAAATATCAGCAAGGAGGTAAAGGCCGTGCCTCACGACATCAGCAGTCCCTTCTCTGGAAATTCCACGGTATCCCAGAGAGCTCTCGGAATTTTGTGATGTCACTCGTGTCCTAGAAACGCCAACTGCCCTCAAGACACACTCTCTCGGTGCCTATAAGACTCGGTTCTAGACATGTTGTCTAGAGAATGGAGATCGTTCGTGGAGAGGCCAGAGGGAGGAAGAAGAAAGCTGGCCTCAGATCTCACAGGAAAACATGGAGAAATAATTAGTGGTCCTGGGGAAGACGAAGTGAGTTCACCACTAGCAGGGACTAGAGAGATTTCTGGATGTGATGGCTTTGAGACTTCCAGGGCTAGGGCTCAGGAACTGGGAGGTTTCTGGGATGAAACAGGTCTGTCTGTCTTGTTTCTCTGAGTTCCTAAAGGGCCAACCCACATCAAAGATTCACGATAGTTGATTTGACAAAGTCGGGAATTGACAAGGAGTGCGGAAGGAGTCAGTGAGATTTCAATACCAGCACTGACTGCACATCATCACCCCCCCCCCGGTCCTTTTCGTTGTGTAGGAATAATAATAGAGAAAGGGGAGTAGTGCTCTGCCAAAGCGCGTATTTTACCATGCCTTATATCACAGCCATTAGCAGGGTTGAGGCATCAAGTGCTGCAGTCAGTCCGACTCCTGTGACCCCCCTAAGGTTTCTGGCTTCCCAGTTTTGAGTGACACCATGGTCTCCAGTTCAGCTTGAGAGCTCTTTAAGAGCCAATGGAGGAGAGAGTGGAAAGAGACTGCCATTTTTTTCTTTTTCCTTGTCTTTCTTTCTTTTGCTGTTTTGCTTTGTTTTTCAAGAAAGGGTTTCTTTGTGTATCTTGGGCTGTCCTAAAACTCACTCTGTAAATCAGGCCATCTTTGAATTCACAGAGATCTGTGTGTGTGCTGTGATTAAAGCCCGGCTGAGACTGCAATTTCTTGTTAGCTCTGGGTGTCCTGAGCTGTTAGTAAGTGACAATGGCTCTGTGTTGTGAATCTCTGTGAATCCAGACTATGTTATGTCCTTCAATGACATGAGTCTGAAGCATCAAGCACCCACCCACCCCTATACTCCCTGAGGTCTCTGAAGTCACACACAGCGCAGCCTCTATGGGTCTGAATAAGGCTTAGAAAGCTTTTCCCTGGTTCACCTGGTGCAGAGGAAACCAGGTAAGTTCTGAGAGACATGCACCACCTTCCTACAGAAAGAAGGGAGGACTGATTAGCTAATACCCACAGAGGGGGAAACTCAAGTCTGGTATTTCAGACAGAACCTGCTTGGACAAAGTCTCATCTGTCAGTCACTTCCTGAGGGAAGGAGGGAGGGAGGGAGGGAGGGAGGGAGGAAGGACCACAATTATCTCTCCTCTGTGTCCTTTTTACGCTCTTTCCATGCTCTGATGAATATTGTGATTCAAGTTGGCCATGTCCCCTTTTCCACAGCATGTGCACTGTGGCTCTAGATCAAGGAATCAGTTTGTTTGTGTGTTTTGCTCTATCTAGGAGAAGCACCATAGCAGTTGCATACTGACTGAGAAATTTGATTTTTAGGAAATGATTTTTCATATCTGTGAGTGGTCTCTCCATAGATAGCCACTCATCTTTCTTTAAACTTGAGTATAGGAATGAATGATCCCTCCCTCCCTCCCTCCCTCTCTCCCTCTTCATGGGAATGAGTGTCTGCTCTTGCATTGAGGGCTCCCCAGTTCTCAGCATCTCCAGCCCAACCTGTCACAAGCTGATCACACATTTGCAAACTTGGGATATATTCTGCTGAAGTTTTGGGATAATGAATTTCATCAACTATGGGACTAACTTTGTTCTGACAGGACACTCACTCACAATCTCTCCTCATCACACCCACATAGTGTAACAACTTTGTGTTTCCTCCACAATGTGCTCATTTCTGTCAGGGAACTGAAAGCCGGCCAGCCAGCCAACACTATTTTTCCTTGTTTCTCATTTTGTTCTTATATTCTGTCTCTCCCCCCCCCCCGCCTGGAAAACTTTCAGAGTTCACTCTGCCCCCTGAGTAAAGGTGTTATGCTTCCTTTTATTGTATATGTAGTGTGTGTGTGTGTGTGTGTGAGAGAGAGAGAGAGAGAGAGAGAGAGAGAGAGAGAGATTCATTATGAAATCAAAAGTCAGTCAACAACAGCAAACTTTGTATTTATTTGTCCATCCACGTATTTGCTTGTTTACTTACTTACTTACTTACTTACTCACTCACTCACTCACTCACCCACTTCATTTATTATTTATTTATTTATTTATTTGCAGTGGAAGACTTAATTCAGTAAGAATGATCAGAAGGGTAGGTAGGGTATCCTTGGGAAAAGAGTAAGATATCACGATGACTTTCCCTTCCAAGAGGGAGCTTTCTAGTAAGACGTGAAACCACAGTTTCAAGGGCCCGCTTTCCACAAGTCCTTTTCCAAGGTCAGGCATTTCTTAGGTAAGCAAGGGTCTCCATTCATTCCCTTTGAGGAACTCTCAGGCCCTGCCCTGACATTAACCTCTGACTCCTGCCTATTGTCAAGGCCAATGGGACACTCCTCAGCCCCTCCCTGACCTGAGGTGACCTGAGAAGCCACAGCCCACCCCAGTTCACAGGCCTCTCTTTATCTATCTATCTAACTAAGTAACTGTACAGCATAAAATGTGGAATCTCTTCTCAATGAAATGCTGTTGGCAGCCATTCGATGAATTTATTCTCATCTCAGATCCTGTCCAGCAGGGATGTCTTCTTTCCGTGTTTCTTCTTCTTTTGTATGTTGCAGTCAGTTCAGATGTGCTGGTATATGGTGAGAAAGAGAGAGAGAGAGAAATGGAATTGCTTTTTATTTATTTGAAGAGTTTTAATGATTTAATATTCAGCTATTTCCAGCCTTATTTACCAGCACATTTATTATTACCAGCGAGCACCTTCCTCTGAAAACATTGGAATCGCCCCCCATCTGTACATGTCATGCACGTGCGTGCATATGTGTGTGTGTGTGTGTGTGTGTGTGTGTGTGAGCGTGTGCGCATCCCATCTATCTATCTATCTATCTATCTATCTATCTATCTATCTATCTATCTATCTATCTATGTATCCCTTCATCAAATTCCATTTTAGGAGCTGCTATGCTGACCAGTGACATGGAGGCCACCATTTTCTTAGCCAGTGACAGTCAGGAGACAGAAAGAAGGAAAGAAAGGAAGAAAGGAAGAAAGAATCTACATTCCCAAAGAAAGAAAAAAATTAAGTAAATTTTAAAAAGTAAAAAAAAAATTAAGAAAGTAAGTAAATACATACATAAAAATAGACATAAAGAATGAATAAATGAATAAAACTAAATAATAATTGAAACATTCAATAAGTAAATGAGTCACGCTAAATCAGCAGATAAATAAACAGATATATGAAAGAAGATAAGGAAGTGAAGGAATGAATGAACAAGTAAGTAAGTAAGTAAGTAAATAACTAGGTGGGTCATTTTTTTTAAAGAAGTAAGTAAATGAGATGGGCTGAACAGATAGTAAGTAAGTAAGTAAGTAAGCAAGCAAGCAAGCAAGCAATCGTGAAAAAAAAATGAGAGCCGGGTGATGGTGGCACACGCCTTTAATCCCAGTACTCGGGAGGCAGAGGTAGGCGGATCTCTGTGAGTTCGAGACCAGCCTGGTCTACAGTGCTAGTTCCAGGACAGGCTCCAAAGCCACAGAGAAACCCTGTCTCGAAAAACCAAAAAAAAAAAAAAAAGGGAGAGAGAGAGACACATCCATTCAATCCATAAAAGACAAAACGTGGAAATAAACATGTAAACTGGTCGACCCACCCAAAGCAGGAGGGAGGTCTCTGTCCAGCAGGGCCGTCTTCTTTCCAAGTTGCAGTCAGTCAGATCTCTGGGCAAACAGAAAAAGAAAGCAATTGTTTTCTACTTGAACAGTTTTAATATTACTCAAATGAATTAATATTCAGCTATTTATTCCCAGCCTTATTTACAACTGGATGCCCACCGAGCACCTTCCTCTCATAGCTAGCCCCTTCTACCCCTGCCCCATCTGGACAGATAGACAGGATGTATGTATGTATGTATGTATAAATAAATAAATAATAAAAAAGTAAAATAAAAATAAGTAAATAAATAAATTTAAAAAAAAGTGTTTGGTGAGTGGGGCGTGTTGGCATAGAGAACAAAAGAGATAAACTAACCACCAACACATTGAAGAATGACATCAGTCAATCAAGACATGGAAAAAGACAACTGGTCGACCCAAGTTCACAAGGCCAACTGGTCGACCCCGGTACTTAGCATTTTAAGGCCAAATATTTAATCGGACAACTGGTCGACCCGCTTCCAGTCCGTCAAAAAAAAGGAAGTGCACAGAGACAACTGGTCGACCCGTCAGGTCTAGGAAGATATAATATATATTATACATTAAAAAAAAAAAAAAAAAAAAAAGAGTCCAGCGGGACATCTGGTCGACCCGCCGCATCCCCGGGGGAAAAAAATGGCCTCCCGCCCGGTGGGAGGGACTACTGGTCTACCCCGGTCCTTTGGAGAAGGAGGTGGAGAGGGGGGAAAAAAAAGTGCGCCCAACCTCCGCCGCCTCCCCGACAGGCGCGCCGCGGCGCCACGGCGCGCGAGCGGAGGTCGGCGGCGAGAGGGGGCCCGGGGCGCCGCCAGACCCTCGCCCATCCTCCCCCGCGAAGAGGGATGGAGAGGGAAAGGCGCGCGCCCGGGAAAGAGGGGACACACCCGCGGGCCGCTGCGGTGCGGTGAGGCAAGCAGCGGGAGTGGACGGAGGAGAGCGAGAGCGGGAAGAGAGCCGCCGTCCGCCGTGAGCCGCCAGTGGCAGAGCCAGACACGGGTCCTCGGACGGGGCGAGGAGGGCGGGCGAGCCGGCGCCCGTCCCCCTTCCCCCTCTCTCGACCTCTCTCTCACGACCGCCACGAGCGCCCGTGCGCACGCACACTTCCGTGCGCACAACACACGTGCGACCCGGGGAGCGCGCCTCCCGGCGAGAACTCGGGCGAGGCAGGCGAGCGGGCGGGCAGAGCCGCCGCCGCTGCTCTCTCACTTTAATGATCCTTCCGCAGGTTCACCTACGGAAACCTTGTTACGACTTTTACTTCCTCTAGATAGTCAAGTTGGTGAACAACCACAAATAAGCAAACAAATAGAGAGATAATAACAATAAAAATATTTGAGAGTTCAAATAATTGACTTCATCCACAATAAAAGAATATAAAAATAAAAATATCAAATGCACTTGAACACATTGGCACAGGAGAACGCTTGCTAAATAGAACCCCAGTAGCACAGACACTGAGAGAAAAAGAAAAAAAAGAAAAAAGAAAAAAAAAAGAAAAACAAAACAAAAAAAAAGAACAAAGAAAAAAACTAAAGAGAGAAAAAAAAGAAAAAAAAAGAAAAGAAGAAGAAGAAAAAAAAGAAAAAAAGAAAAAAGAAAAAAAAGAAAAAAAAAGAAAGAAAAAAGAAAAAAAAACAGACACTGAGAGAAACAATTAATAAGTGAGACCTCCTGAAACTGAAAAGCTTCTGTAAAGCAAAGAACATGGCCAACAAGACAAAACGACGGCCTTACAGAATGGGAAAAGATCTTCACTAATCTCCAAAATACACAAAGAAGTCGAGAAATTGGTCATCCAAAGAACAAATAATCCAATTTTAAAAAATGGAGTACAGACCTAAACAGAGAACTCTCAACAGAGGGATCTAAAATGGTTGAAAGACACTTAAATGTATTTAGTGATTATATTTCTTTTCCCTTAGGGATAAAGAAATGGAGAAGTTCTTTGAAGCAGTAAGTCACAAAAACACCAGGCCGTTAAACTTCAGCTACAGGGAAACCCTGTCTCGTGGAAAAACAAAACAACAACAACAACAACAAAAAAAAAATCCTGAAGCCAGTGATCATTGCAAACATCTGTATGTTCAGATACTGAGCCTGAGCAAGTTAGAGTGTCACAGATTTGCTGCAATTCATTGCAAATTTCATGTGGATCACAAATCCTGCTCAAGTTACAGCTGTTAGTGTCAGTGTGAACCTTGACACCATCTCTACTGGATTCCTGTCAGCTGGGCTCCGGTCTGCTAGAAAAGCAGAAGAACTAAGGTACCGTAATTAACCTCTTCTGTGCCCCACCTGCAAGAACACTCTGTAAGCTACAGTTCTGAAAACAGCCTGGTCCTGGCATAAGAACAGACAGGAGGACCAATGGAACCGAATAGAAGACCCGGATATCGATCCACACATCTTCGAACACCTGATCTTTGATAAAGAAGTCAAAAATATCCAATAGAAAAAAAAAGAAAGCATGTGAGTTCAAGACCAGCCTGGTCTACAAGAGCTAGTTCCAGGACAGGCTCCAAAAAAAAAAAAACTACAGAACAACCCTGTCTCGAAAAAAAAAAAGAAAGAAAGAAAGAAAGAAAGAAAGAAAGAAAGAAAGAAAGAAGAAAAAGAAAACAGTGCTGTCCTCGAAAATGCCCTCTCCCTTTGAACACGGCCCCTCCTTTGGGCTGAGTTTCCCACACAGCTCTGATGATGCAGGAGGATGCCGAGGGCCCAGTTGGTGCCTGTATCTGTGCCTTGGCAGCAGCTATTCATGTCTTGCCACTCAGAGTCAAATTCCCTTAAGTTTAGCCTTCCCTAAGTGCTTGTTCACTTCAGAAGACTCAACCCTCATCTTCCATGTCCTCCTGGCCTAATTTCTCATATTACTGTTTTACTGAGTATGAATCAGTAATATGAGATGTTCAGGAGAGGGAGGAAGGGTCATTCATGAAAAAAAGTGAGTGTTCAACTAACTAACTCCCCATGGGTTCAGGAAGTAGTGAGAAGATATTAATGAAGCAGAGAGAAATTTCTGGTTTTGGAAGGAGGAAATCCTGAATGGCTCCCTCTGTGTCGGAGGAGAGACTCCTGGAAAGGAAACCTCAGGTTCCGGTTGGTCGGTCGGTCGGTCGGTCGGTCAGTTCGGGGAGAAATATCAGCAAGGAGGTAAAGGCCGTGCCTCACGACATCAGCAGTCCCTTCTCTGGAAATTCCACGGTATCCCAGAGAGCTCTCGGAATTTTGTGATGTCACTCGTGTCCTAGAAACGCCAACTGCCCTCAAGACACACTCTCTCGGTGCCTATAAGACTCGGTTCTAGACATGTTGTCTAGAGAATGGAGATCGTTCGTGGAGAGGCCAGAGGGAGGAAGAAGAAAGCTGGCCTCAGATCTCACAGGAAAACATGGAGAAATAATTAGTGGTCCTGGGGAAGACGAAGTGAGTTCACCACTAGCAGGGACTAGAGAGATTTCTGGATGTGATGGCTTTGAGACTTCCAGGGCTAGGGCTCAGGAACTGGGAGGTTTCTGGGATGAAACAGGTCTGTCTGTCTTGTTTCTCTGAGTTCCTAAAGGGCCAACCCACATCAAAGATTCACGATAGTTGATTTGACAAAGTCGGGAATTGACAAGGAGTGCGGAAGGAGTCAGTGAGATTTCAATACCAGCACTGACTGCACATCATCACCCCCCCCCCGGTCCTTTTCGTTGTGTAGCAATAATAATAGAGAAAGGGGAGTAGTGCTCTGCCAAAGCCCGTATTTTACCATGCCTTATATCACAGCCATTAGCAGGGTTGAGGCATCAAGTGCTGCAGTCAGTCCGACTCCTGTGACCCCCCTAAGGTTTCTGGCTTCCCAGTTTTGAGTGACACCATGGTCTCCAGTTCAGCTTGAGAGCTCTTTAAGAGCCAATGGAGGAGAGAGTGGAAAGAGACTGCCATTTTTTTCTTTTTCCTTGTCTTTCTTTCTTTTGCTGTTTTGCTTTGTTTTTCAAGAAAGGGTTTCTTTGTGTATCTTGGGCTGTCCTAAAACTCACTCTGTAAATCAGGCCATCTTTGAATTCACAGAGATCTGTGTGTGTGCTGTGATTAAAGCCCGGCTGAGACTGCAATTTCTTGTTAGCTCTGGGTGTCCTGAGCTGTTAGTAAGTGACAATGGCTCTGTGTTGTGAATCTCTGTGAATCCAGACTATGTTATGTCCTTCAATGACATGAGTCTGAAGCATCAAGCACCCACCCACCCCTATACTCCCTGAGGTCTCTGAAGTCACACACAGCGCAGCCTCTATGGGTCTGAATAAGGCTTAGAAAGCTTTTCCCTGGTTCACCTGGTGCAGAGGAAACCAGGTAAGTTCTGAGAGACATGCACCACCTTCCTACAGAAAGAAGGGAGGACTGATTAGCTAATACCCACAGAGGGGGAAACTCAAGTCTGGTATTTCAGACAGAACCTGCTTGGACAAAGTCTCATCTGTCAGTCACTTCCTGAGGGAAGGAGGGAGGGAGGGAGGGAGGGAGGGAGGGAGGGAGGAAGGAAGGACCACAATTATCTCTCCTCTGTGTCCTTTTTACGCTCTTTCCATGCTCTGATGAATATTGTGATTCAAGTTGGCCATGTCCCCTTTTCCACAGCATGTGCACTGTGGCTCTAGATCAAGGAATCAGTTTGTTTGTGTGTTTTGCTCTATCTAGGAGAAGCACCATAGCAGTTGCATACTGACTGAGAAATTTGATTTTTAGGAAATGATTTTTCATATCTGTGAGTGGTCTCTCCATAGATAGCCACTCATCTTTCTTTAAACTTGAGTATAGGAATGAATGATCCCTCCCTCCCTCCCTCCCTCTCTCCCTCTTCATGGGAATGAGTGTCTGCTCTTGCATTGAGGGCTCCCCAGTTCTCAGCATCTCCAGCCCAACCTGTCACAAGCTGATCACACATTTGCAAACTTGGGATATATTCTGCTGAAGTTTTGGGATAATGAATTTCATCAACTATGGGACTAACTTTGTTCTGACAGGACACTCACTCACAATCTCTCCTCATCACACCCACATAGTGTAACAACTTTGTGTTTCCTCCACAATGTGCTCATTTCTGTCAGGGAACTGAAAGCCGGCCAGCCAGCCAACACTATTTTTCCTTGTTTCTCATTTTGTTCTTATATTCTGTCTCTCCCCCCCCCCGCCTGGAAAACTTTCAGAGTTCACTCTGCCCCCTGAGTAAAGGTGTTATGCTTCCTTTTATTGTATATGTAGTGTGTGTGTGTGTGTGTGAGAGAGAGAGAGAGAGAGAGAGAGAGAGAGAGATTCATTATGAAATCAAAAGTCAGTCAACAACAGCAAACTTTGTATTTATTTGTCCATCCACGTATTTGCTTGTTTACTTACTTACTTACTTACTCACTCACTCACTCACTCACTCACCCACTTCATTTATTATTTATTTATTTATTTATTTGCAGTGGAAGACTTAATTCAGTAAGAATGATCAGAAGGGTAGGTAGGGTATCCTTGGGAAAAGAGTAAGATATCACGATGACTTTCCCTTCCAAGAGGGAGCTTTCTAGTAAGACGTGAAACCACAGTTTCAAGGGCCCGCTTTCCACAAGTCCTTTTCCAAGGTCAGGCATTTCTTAGGTAAGCAAGGGTCTCCATTCATTCCCTTTGAGGAACTCTCAGGCCCTGCCCTGACATTAACCTCTGACTCCTGCCTATTGTCAAGGCCAATGGGACACTCCTCAGCCCCTCCCTGACCTGAGGTGACCTGAGAAGCCACAGCCCACCCCAGTTCACAGGCCTCTCTTTATCTATCTATCTAACTAAGTAACTGTACAGCATAAAATGTGGAATCTCTTCTCAATGAAATGCTGTTGGCAGCCATTCGATGAATTTATTCTCATCTCAGATCCTGTCCAGCAGGGATGTCTTCTTTCCGTGTTTCTTCTTCTTTTGTATGTTGCAGTCAGTTCAGATGTGCTGGTATATGGTGAGAAAGAGAGAGAGAGAGAAATGGAATTGCTTTTTATTTATTTGAAGAGTTTTAATGATTTAATATTCAGCTATTTCCAGCCTTATTTACCAGCACATTTATTATTACCAGCGAGCACCTTCCTCTGAAAACATTGGAATCGCCCCCCATCTGTACATGTCATGCACGTGCGTGCATATGTGTGTGTGTGTGTGTGTGTGTGTGTGTGAGCGTGTGCGCATCCCATCTATCTATCTATCTATCTATCTATCTATCTATCTATCTATCTATCTATCTATCTATCTATGTATCCCTTCATCAAATTCCATTTTAGGAGCTGCTATGCTGACCAGTGACATGGAGGCCACCATTTTCTTAGCCAGTGACAGTCAGGAGACAGAAAGAAGGAAAGAAAGGAAGAAAGGAAGAAAGAATCTACATTCCCAAAGAAAGAAAAAAATTAAGTAAATTTTAAAAAGTAAAAAAAAAATTAAGAAAGTAAGTAAATACATACATAAAAATAGACATAAAGAATGAATAAATGAATAAAACTAAATAATAATTGAAACATTCAATAAGTAAATGAGTCACGCTAAATCAGCAGATAAATAAACAGATATATGAAAGAAGATAAGGAAGTGAAGGAATGAATGAACAAGTAAGTAAGTAAGTAAGTAAGTAAGTAAGTAAATAACTAGGTGGGTCATTTTTTTTAAAGAAGTAAGTAAATGAGATGGGCTGAACAGATAGTAAGTAAGTAAGTAAGTAAGCAAGCAAGCAAGCAAGCAATCGTGAAAAAAAAAAATGAGAGCCGGGCGATGGCGGCGCACGCCTTTAATCCCAGTACTCGGGAGGCAGAGGTAGGCGGATCTCTGTGAGTTCGAGACCAGCCTGGTCTACAGTGCTACTTCCAGGACAGGCTCCAAAGCCACAGAGAAACCCTGTCTCGAAAAACCAAAAAAAAAAAAAAAAAGAGAGAGAGAGACACATCCATTCAATCCATAAAAGACAAAACGTGGAAATAAACATGTAAACTGGTCGACCCACCCAAAGCAGGAGGGAGGTCTCTGTCCAGCAGGGCCGTCTTCTTTCCAAGTTGCAGTCAGTCAGATCTCTGGGCAAACAGAAAAAGAAAGCAATTGTTTTCTACTTGAACAGTTTTAATATTACTCAAATGAATTAATATTCAGCTATTTATTCCCAGCCTTATTTACAACTGGATGCCCACCGAGCACCTTCCTCTCATAGCTAGCCCCTTCTACCCCTGCCCCATCTGGACAGATAGATAGGATGTATGTATGTATGTATAAATAAATAAATAAATAATAAAAAAGTAAAATAAAAATAAGTAAATAAATAAATTTAAAAAAAAGTGTTTGGTGAGTGGGGCGTGTTGGCATAGAGAACAAAAGAGATAAACTAACCACCAACACATTGAAGAATGACATCAGTCAATCAAGACATGGAAAAAGACAACTGGTCGACCCAAGTTCACAAGGCCAACTGGTCGACCCCAGTACTTAGCATTTTAAGGCCAAATATTTAATCGGACAACTGGTCGACCCGCTTCCAGTCCGTCAAAAAAAAGGAAGTGCACAGAGACAACTGGTCGACCCGTCAGGTCTAGGAAGATATAATATATATTATACATTAAAAAAAAAAAAAAAAGAGTCCAGCGGGACATCTGGTCGACCCGCCGCATCCCCGGGGGAAAAAAATGGCCTCCCGCCCGGTGGGAGGGACTACTGGTCTACCCCGGTCCTTTGGAGAAGGAGGTGGAGAGGGGGGAAAAAAAAGTGCGCCCAACCTCCGCCGCCTCCCCGACAGGCGCGCCGCGGCGCCACGGCGCGCGAGCGGAGGTCGGCGGCGAGAGGGGGCCCGGGGCGCCGCCAGACCCTCGCCCATCCTCCCCCGCGAAGAGGGATGGAGAGGGAAAGGCGCGCGCCCGGGAAAGAGGGGACACACCCGCGGGCCGCTGCGGTGCGGTAAGGCAAGCAGCGGGAGTGGACGGAGGAGAGCGAGAGCGGGAAGAGAGCCGCCGTCCGCCGTGAGCCGCCAGTGGCAGAGCCAGACACGGGTCCTCGGACGGGGCGAGGAGGGCGGGCGAGCCGGCGCCCGTCCCCCTTCCCCCTCTCTCGACCTCTCTCTCACGACCGCCACGAGCGCCCGTGCGCACGCACACTTCCGTGCGCACAACACACGTGCGACCCGGGGAGCGCGCCTCCCGGCGAGAACTCGGGCGAGGCAGGCGAGCGGGCGGGCAGAGCCGCCGCCGCTGCTCTCTCACGTTAATGATCCTTCCGCAGGTTCACCTACGGAAACCTTGTTACGACTTTTACTTCCTCTAGATAGTCAAGTTGGTGAACAACCACAAATAAGCAAACAAATAGAGAGATAATAACAATAAAAATATTTGAGAGTTCAAATAATTGACTTCATCCACAATAAAAGAATATAAAAATAAAAATATCAAATGCACTTGAACACATTGGCACAGGAGAACGCTTGCTAAATAGAACCCCAGTAGCACAGACACTGAGAGAAAAAGAAAAAAAAGAAAAAAGAAAAAAAAAGAAAAACAAAACAAAAAAAAAACAAAGAAAAAAACTAAAGAGAGAAAAAAAAGAAAAAAAAAGAAAAGAAGAAGAAGAAAAAAAAGAAAAAAAAAAGAAAGAAAAAAGAAAAAAAAGAAAAAAAAACAGACACTGAGAGAAACAATTAATAAGTGAGACCTCCTGAAACTGAAAAGCTTCTGTAAAGCAAAGAACATGGCCAACAAGACAAAACGACGGCCTTACAGAATGGGAAAAGATCTTCACTAATCTCCAAAATACACAAAGAAGTCGAGAAATTGGTCATCCAAAGAACAAATAATCCAATTTTAAAAAATGGAGTACAGACCTAAACAGAGAACTCTCAACAGAGGGATCTAAAATGGTTGAAAGACACTTAAATGTATTTAGTGATTATATTTCTTTTCCCTTAGGGATAAAGAAATGGAGAAGTTCTTTGAAGCAGTAAGTCACAAAAACACCAGGCCGTTAAACTTCAGCTACAGGGAAACCCTGTCTCGTGGAAAAACAAAACAACAACAACAACAAAAAAAAAAAAAATCCTGAAGCCAGTGATCATTGCAAACATCTGTATGTTCAGATACTGAGTCTGAGCAAGTTAGAGTGTCACAGATTTGCTGCAATTCATTGCAAATTTCATGTGGATCACAAATCCTGCTCAAGTTACAGCTGTTAGTGTCAGTGTGAACCTTGACACCATCTCTACTGGATTCCTGTCAGCTGGGCTCCGGTCTGCTAGAAAAGCAGAAGAACTAAGGTACCGTAATTAACCTCTTCTGTGCCCCACCTGCAAGAACACTCTGTAAGCTACAGTTCTGAAAACAGCCTGGTCCTGGCATAAGAACAGACAGGAGGACCAATGGAACCGAATAGAAGACCCGGATATCGATCCACACATCTTCGAACACCTGATCTTTGATAAAGAAGTCAAAAATATCCAATAGAAAAAAAAAGAAAGCATGTGAGTTCAAGACCAGCCTGGTCTACAAGAGCTAGTTCCAGGACAGGCTCCAAAAAAAAAAAACTACAGAACAACCCTGTCTCGAAAAAAAAAAAAAAGAAAGAAAGAAAGAAAGAAAGAAAGAAAGAAAGAAAGAAAGAAAGAAGAAAAAGAAAACAGTGCTGTCCTCGAAAATGCCCTCTCCCTTTGAACACGGCCCCTCCTTTGGGCTGAGTTTCCCACACAGCTCTGATGATGCAGGAGGATGCCGAGGGCCCAGTTGGTGCCTGTATCTGTGCCTTGGCAGCAGCTATTCATGTCTTGCCACTCAGAGTCAAATTCCCTTAAGTTTAGCCTTCCCTAAGTGCTTGTTCACTTCAGAAGACTCAACCCTCATCTTCCATGTCCTCCTGGCCTAATTTCTCATATTACTGTTTTACTGAGTATGAATCAGTAATATGAGATGTTCAGGAGAGGGAGGAAGGGTCATTCATGAAAAAAGTGAGTGTTCAACTAACTAACTCCCCATGGGTTCAGGAAGTAGTGAGAAGATATTAATGAAGCAGAGAGAAATTTCTGGTTTTGGAAGGAGGAAATCCTGAATGGCTCCCTCTGTGTCGGAGGAGAGACTCCTGGAAAGGAAACCTCAGGTTCCGGTTGGTCGGTCGGTCGGTCGGTCGGTCAGTTCGGGGAGAAATATCAGCAAGGAGGTAAAGGCCGTGCCTCACGACATCAGCAGTCCCTTCTCTGGAAATTCCACGGTATCCCAGAGAGCTCTCGGAATTTTGTGATGTCACTCGTGTCCTAGAAACGCCAACTGCCCTCAAGACACACTCTCTCGGTGCCTATAAGACTCGGTTCTAGACATGTTGTCTAGAGAATGGAGATCGTTCGTGGAGAGGCCAGAGGGAGGAAGAAGAAAGCTGGCCTCAGATCTCACAGGAAAACATGGAGAAATAATTAGTGGTCCTGGGGAAGACGAAGTGAGTTCACCACTAGCAGGGACTAGAGAGATTTCTGGATGTGATGGCTTTGAGACTTCCAGGGCTAGGGCTCAGGAACTGGGAGGTTTCTGGGATGAAACAGGTCTGTATGTCTTGTTTCTCTGAGTTCCTAAAGGGCCAACCCACATCAAAGATTCACGATAGTTGATTTGACAAAGTCGGGAATTGACAAGGAGTGCGGAAGGAGTCAGTGAGATTTCAATACCAGCACTGACTGCACATCATCACCCCCCCCCCCCCCGGTCCTTTTCGTTGTGTAGCAATAATAATAGAGAAAGGGGAGTAGTGCTCTGCCAAAGCCCGTATTTTACCATGCCTTATATCACAGCCATTAGCAGGGTTGAGGCATCAAGTGCTGCAGTCAGTCCGACTCCTGTGACCCCCCTAAGGTTTCTGGCTTCCCAGTTTTGAGTGACACCATGGTCTCCAGTTCAGCTTGAGAGCTCTTTAAGAGCCAATGGAGGAGAGAGTGGAAAGAGACTGCCATTTTTTTCTTTTTCCTTGTCTTTCTTTCTTTTGCTGTTTTGCTTTGTTTTTCAAGAAAGGGTTTCTTTGTGTATCTTGGGCTGTCCTAAAACTCACTCTGTAAATCAGGCCATCTTTGAATTCACAGAGATCTGTGTGTGTGCTGTGATTAAAGCCCGGCTGAGACTGCAATTTCTTGTTAGCTCTGGGTGTCCTGAGCTGTTAGTAAGTGACAATGGCTCTGTGTTGTGAATCTCTGTGAATCCAGACTATGTTATGTCCTTCAATGACATGAGTCTGAAGCATCAAGCACCCACCCACCCCTATACTCCCTGAGGTCTTTGAAGTCACACACAGCGCAGCCTCTATGGGTCTGAATAAGGCTTAGAAAGCTTTTCCCTGGTTCACCTGGTGCAGAGGAAACCAGGTAAGTTCTGAGAGACATGCACCACCTTCCTACAGAAAGAAGGGAGGACTGATTAGCTAATACCCACAGAGGGGGAAACTCAAGTCTGGTATTTCAGACAGAACCTGCTTGGACAAAGTCTCATCTGTCAGTCACTTCCTGAGGGAAGGAGGGAGGGAGGGAGGGAGGGAGGGAGGGAGGAAGGAAGGACCACAATTATCTCTCCTCTGTGTCCTTTTTACGC
Organism: Microtus pennsylvanicus; assembly: GCF_037038515.1. NCBI lineage: Eukaryota > Metazoa > Chordata > Mammalia > Rodentia > Cricetidae > Microtus > Microtus pennsylvanicus. The sequence continues at coordinate 627,667 of NW_027460892.1, read as the reverse complement.
TCTTTTCATGCTCTGATGAATATTGTGATTCAAGTTGGCCATGTCCCCTTTTCCACAGCATGTGCACTGTGGCTCTAGATCAAGGAATCAGTTTGTTTGTGTGTTTTGCTCTATCTAGGAGAAGCACCATAGCAGTTGCATACTGACTGAGAAATTTGATTTTTAGGAAATGATTTTTCATATCTGTGAGTGGTCTCTCCATAGATAGCCACTCATCTTTCTTTAAACTTGAGTATAGGAATGAATGATCCCTCCCTCCCTCCCTCCCTCTCTCCCTCTTCATGGGAATGAGTGTCTGCTCTTGCATTGAGGGCTCCCCAGTTCTCAGCATCTCCAGCCCAACCTGTCACAAGCTGATCACACATTTGCAAACTTGGGATATATTCTGCTGAAGTTTTGGGATAATGAATTTCATCAACTATGGGACTAACTTTGTTCTGACAGGACACTCACTCACAATCTCTCCTCATCACACCCACATAGTGTAACAACTTTGTGTTTCCTCCACAATGTGCTCATTTCTGTCAGGGAACTGAAAGCCGGCCAGCCAGCCAACACTATTTTTCCTTGTTTCTCATTTTGTTCTTATATTCTGTCTCTCCCCCCCCCCCCCGCCTGGAAAACTTTCAGAGTTCACTCTGCCCCCTGAGTAAAGGTGTTATGCTTCCTTTTATTGTATATGTAGTGTGTGTGTGTGTGTGTGTGAGAGAGAGAGAGAGAGAGAGAGAGATTCATTATGAAATCAAAAGTCAGTCAACAACAGCAAACTTTGTATTTATTTGTCCATCCACGTATTTGCTTGTTTACTTACTTACTTACTTACTTACTCACTCACTCACTCACTCACCCACTTCATTTATTATTTATTTATTTATTTATTTGCAGTGGAAGACTTAATTCAGTAAGAATGATCAGAAGGGTAGGTAGGGTATCCTTGGGAAAAGAGTAAGATATCACGATGACTTTCCCTTCCAAGAGGGAGCTTTTTTTTTTTTTTTTTTTTTTTTTTTGACTTCAGATTGTTAATTTTATTCTGTAATGATTATTTCAAACATAGAAAATATGTCTCTCCCCTAAAATTATGAGTCCAAAACACAGACACAGGGAGTAGCTGTCTAGATTTGAGAATACAACTATCATGATGTCTGCAAGATAACAGATTCTCCACAAATAATTATAAACTTAGTTGGGGGGCAAAGTGAGAACAGCTGGTCAAAGCTGCAGCTGAGTTCTCATTGCTGTGGCCTCCAAAACTGCTAAGCCAAGGCAATAAGGTAGAAGAGATTAAAAAAAATCAAATCAAAACAAACAAAAAACCCCTGGAAGATCAAGGAGCTGGATTAAGCAACTATTATTCTTAATTTGTTTTTGTTTTCTGATGAAGAATTATATGGACAACCTAAGAAATATGTACTGCAGAGGAAAACAAGGAGGAAGAGAAGAAGAAACCTCTAATATTAAAACTCCAATCTACTCTCAACGTGTGTAGCTTTTACAATCAATGTTTGCTTTCTTTTCTTGTGACAATACTCTGTGTACTGCACAAGTGTACTTTATATTATAGTTTCTATTCAGAACATAGAGTTATGGGTCCCAGAGCAACATGTTATGCCTTATTGGAAGCTTACATGGTCATTCTCATATTGTCAAAACGTGTTACATAGTTTCTAACTTGTAATAGTGTAAGTAATGACTTAACAAACATCTTTCTATACAGCTTTTCCTGGTGTTTATTGCCTTAGGTTCTCAGAAATGAAATCAATGGATCAAAACTAGTATTAAGCTGACTCTTAATGACTTATTATTTTATATCTCTAGCTTAAGGCATCTCTCAATGCTCATAAGAGGTTCTCTTTACAGTAGATATTGATTAACACAGAGACCCACATCTGGCCATGGCATAGAGGATGAGACTTCACAATGCTCATCCCTGAAGGGAACATATAAATAACACTCACTCTCTTCCCACAACTCAAAGACCATCATTTGAAGAGAGGGCAGAAAGAGTGGAAATAAGAGCTAGTTTTGGGTGACTATAGCAGAACAAAGAATCTGCATAGATAAATTTATATCAGTTTTGACAGCAACATGAGAACTATAGAAGCCCAAACTCCCTTCCAAAAAAAAAAACCAGCATAGAGAAGGGCATTCATTACAAAATTCTACCCCAGCTGCAAAACACTTGACAATTGACAGCAAGTAGGAGAAGGTGCTTCAGTTTTTTCTAAGAATGTAGCTCATGGTTAGTTAATTATATTCCAGTGTGCAAACCACATGTTCAAGAATGTTTGGACAGCATAAACTGGTCTTGATGAATTTAAATTAAAAATCTATATGCACACAAAATTGAGTGAGTAGGACAGAGGGAGTGTGGGAAGAGTTGGGGAAGAAGATGCTGTAGACTAGGGTAATTGTTAATTAAAGCACGACGGGCCAATAGCAGGGCAAGAAGCCTGACACAGAGAGAATGATGTAAAGAAGGGCAGAGTCACGGGAGTCGCAAGGGATGTCAGCCATCTGCACAGGAAGCAAGACATGCTAGAGGACAGGTAAAGCCACAAGGCACGAGGCAATACACAGATTAATGCTGTGGGTGCTTCTTCAGCAAATAGCCTTGAAGATACCAGCCCACTTTGGGCATAGTCCAATGTACTATAAATATAGATGAAAAGTGTGTGTGTGGGGGGGCTTTTGGCTGCTGCACTATACATTTCTACCTCTGATTAAGATACTTATATATTGCCTATATTTTGAGATCATATTCCTCATTTGTTTTTTTTTTTTTTCTTTTTTTTTCTTTTTTTTTTTATTAAATTTATTTATTTATTAAAGATTTCTGTCTCTTCCCCGCCACCGCCTCCCATTTCCCTCCCCCTCCCCCAATTAAGTCTCACCCCCCCCAGCCCGAAAGGCAATCAGGGTTCCCTGTCCTGTGGGAAGTCCAAGGAACCCCCACCTCCATCCAGGTCTAGTAAGTTGAGCATCCAAACAAGAGGGAGCTTTCTAGTAAGACGTGAAACCACAGTTTCAAGGGCCCGCTTTCCACAAGTCCTTTTCCAAGGTCAGGCATTTCTTAGGTAAGCAAGGGTCTCCATTCATTCCCTTTGAGGAACTCTCAGGCCCTGCCCTGACATTAACCTCTGACTCCTGCCTATTGTCAAGGCCAATGGGACACTCCTCAGCCCCTCCCTGACCTGAGGTGACCTGAGAAGCCACAGCCCACCCCAGTTCACAGGCCTCTCTTTATCTATCTATCTAACTAAGTAACTGTACAGCATAAAATGTGGAATCTCTTCTCAATGAAATGCTGTTGGCAGCCATTCGATGAATTTATTCTCATCTCAGATCCTGTCCAGCAGGGATGTCTTCTTTCTGTGTTTCTTCTTCTTTTGTATGTTGCAGTCAGTTCAGATGTGCTGGTATATGGTGAGAAAGAGAGAGAGAGAGAAATGGAATTGCTTTTTATTTATTTGAAGAGTTTTAATGATTTAATATTCAGCTATTTCCAGCCTTATTTACCAGCACATTTATTATTACCAGCGAGCACCTTCCTCTGAAAACATTGGAATCGCCCCCCATCTGTACATGTCATGCACGTGCGTGCATATGTGTGTGTGTGTGTGTGTGTGTGTGTGTGAGCGTGTGCGCATCCCATCTATCTATCTATCTATCTATCTATCTATCTATCTATCTATCTATCTATCTATCTATGTATCCCTTCATCAAATTCCATTTTAGGAGCTGCTATGCTGACCAGTGACATGGAGGCCACCATTTTCTTAGCCAGTGACAGTCAGGAGACAGAAAGAAGGAAAGAAAGGAAGAAAGGAAGAAAGAATCTACATTCCCAAAGAAAGAAAAAAATTAAGTAAATTTTAAAAAGTAAAAAAAAAATTAAGAAAGTAAGTAAATACATACATAAAATAGACATAAAGAATGAATAAATGAATAAAACTAAATAATAATTGAAACATTCAATAAGTAAATGAGTCACGCTAAATCAGCAGATAAATAAACAGATATATGAAAGAAGATAAGGAAGTGAAGGAATGAATGAACAAGTAAGTAAGTAAGTAAGTAAATAACTAGGTGGGTCATTTTTTTTAAAGAAGTAAGTAAATGAGATGGGCTGAACAGATAGTAAGTAAGTAAGTAAGTAAGCAAGCAAGCAAGCAAGCAATCGTGAAAAAAAAATGAGAGCCGGGTGATGGTGGCGCACGCCTTTAATCCCAGTACTCGGGAGGCAGAGGTAGGCGGATCTCTGTGAGTTCGAGACCAGCCTGGTCTACAGTGCTAGTTCCAGGACAGGCTCCAAAGCCACAGAGAAACCCTGTCTCGAAAAACCAAAAAAAAAAAAAAAGAGAGAGAGAGACACATCCATTCAATCCATAAAAGACAAAACGTGGAAATAAACATGTAAACTGGTCGACCCACCCAAAGCAGGAGGGAGGTCTCTGTCCAGCAGGGCCGTCTTCTTTCCAAGTTGCAGTCAGTCAGATCTCTGGGCAAACAGAAAAAAAAGCAATTGTTTTCTACTTGAACAGTTTTAATATTACTCAAATGAATTAATATTCAGCTATTTATTCCCAGCCTTATTTACAACTGGATGCCCACCGAGCACCTTCCTCTCATAGCTAGCCCCTTCTACCCCTGCCCCATCTGGACAGATAGACAGGATGTATGTATGTATGTATAAATAAATAAATAATAAAAAAGTAAAATAAAAATAAGTAAATAAATAAATTTAAAAAAAAGTGTTTGGTGAGTGGGGCGTGTTGGCATAGAGAACAAAAGAGATAAACTAACCACCAACACATTGAAGAATGACATCAGTCAATCAAGACATGGAAAAAGACAACTGGTCGACCCAAGTTCACAAGGCCAACTGGTCGACCCCGGTACTTAGCATTTTAAGGCCAAATATTTAATCGGACAACTGGTCGACCCGCTTCCAGTCCGTCAAAAAAAAAGGAAGTGCACAGAGACAACTGGTCGACCCGTCAGGTCTAGGAAGATATAATATATATTATACATTAAAAAAAAAAAAAAAAAAAGAGTCCAGCGGGACATCTGGTCGACCCGCCGCATCCCCGGGGGAAAAAAATGGCCTCCCGCCCGGTGGGAGGGACTACTGGTCTACCCCGGTCCTTTGGAGAAGGAGGTGGAGAGGGGGAAAAAAAGTGCGCCCAACCTCCGCCGCCTCCCCGACAGGCGCGCCGCGGCGCCACGGCGCGCGAGCGGAGGTCGGCGGCGAGAGGGGGCCCGGGGCGCCACCAGACCCTCGCCCATCCTCCCCCGCGAAGAGGGATGGAGAGGGAAAGGCGCGCGCCCGGGAAAGAGGGGACACACCCGCGGGCCGCTGCGGTGCGGTGAGGCAAGCAGCGGGAGTGGACGGAGGAGAGCGAGAGCGGGAAGAGAGCCGCCGTCCGCCGTGAGCCGCCAGTGGCAGAGCCAGACACGGGTCCTCGGACGGGGCGAGGAGGGCGGGCGAGCCGGCGCCCGTCCCCCTTCCCCCTCTCTCGACCTCTCTCTCACGACCGCCACGAGCGCCCGTGCGCATGCACACTTCCGTGCGCACAACACACGTGCGACCCGGGGAGCGTGCCTCCCGGCGAGAACTCGGGCGAGGCAGGCGAGCGGGCGGGCAGAGCCGCCGCCGCTGCTCTCTCACGTTAATGATCCTTCCGCAGGTTCACCTACGGAAACCTTGTTACGACTTTTACTTCCTCTAGATAGTCAAGTTGGTGAACAACCACAAATAAGCAAACAAATAGAGAGATAATAACAATAAAAATATTTGAGAGTTCAAATAATTGACTTCATCCACAATAAAATAATATAAAAATAAAAATATCAAATGCACTTGAACACATTGGCACAGGAGAAGGCTTGCTAAATAGAACCCCAGTAGCACAGACACTGAGAGAAAAAGAAAAAAAAGAAAAAAGAAAAAAAAAAGAAAAACAAAACAAAAAAAAGAACAAAGAAAAAAACTAAAGAGAGAAAAAAAAGAAAAAAAAAAGAAAAGAAGAAGAAAAAAAAGAAAAAAAGAAAAAAAGAAAAAAAAGAAAAGAAAAAGAAAGAAAAAAGAAAAAAAAAGAAAAAAAAACAGACACTGAGAGAAACAATTAATAAGTGAGACCTCCTGAAACTGAAAAGCTTCTGTAAAGCAAAGAACATGGCCAACAAGACAAAACGACGGCCTTACAGAATGGGAAAAGATCTTCACTAATCTCCAAAATACACAAAGAAGTCGAGAAATTGGTCATCCAAAGAACAAATAATCCAATTTTAAAAAATGGAGTACAGACCTAAACAGAGAACTCTCAACAGAGGGATCTAAAATGGTTGAAAGACACTTAAATGTATTTAGTGATTATATTTCTTTTCCCTTAGGGATAAAGAAATGGAGAAGTTCTTTGAAGCAGTAAGTCACAAAAACACCAGGCCGTTAAACTTCAGCTACAGGGAAACCCTGTCTCGTGGAAAAACAAAACAACAACAACAACAACAAAAAAAAAATCCTGAAGCCAGTGATCATTGCAAACATCTGTATGTTCAGATACTGAGCCTGAGCAAGTTAGAGTGTCACAGATTTGCTGCAATTCATTGCAAATTTCATGTGGATCACAAATCCTGCTCAAGTTACAGCTGTTAGTGTCAGTGTGAACCTTGACACCATCTCTACTGGATTCCTGTCAGCTGGGCTCCGGTCTGCTAGAAAAGCAGAAGAACTAAGGTACCGTAATTAACCTCTTCTGTGCCCCACCTGCAAGAACACTCTGTAAGCTACAGTTCTGAAAACAGCCTGGTCCTGGCATAAGAACAGACAGGAGGACCAATGGAACCGAATAGAAGACCCGGATATCGATCCACACATCTTCGAACACCTGATCTTTGATAAAGAAGTCAAAAATATCCAATAGAAAAAAAAAGAAAGCATGTGAGTTCAAGACCAGCCTGGTCTACAAGAGCTAGTTCCAGGACAGGCTCCAAAAAAAAAAAAAACTACAGAACAACCCTGTCTCGAAAAAAAAAAAAGAAAGAAAGAAAGAAAGAAAGAAAGAAAGAAAGAAAGAAAGAAAGAAGAAAAAGAAAACAGTGCTGTCCTCGAAAATGCCCTCTCCCTTTGAACACGGCCCCTCCTTTGGGCTGAGTTTCCCACACAGCTCTGATGATGCAGGAGGATGCCGAGGGCCCAGTTGGTGCCTGTATCTGTGCCTTGGCAGCAGCTATTCATGTCTTGCCACTCAGAGTCAAATTCCCTTAAGTTTAGCCTTCCCTAAGTGCTTGTTCACTTCAGAAGACTCAACCCTCATCTTCCATGTCCTCCTGGCCTAATTTCTCATATTACTGTTTTACTGAGTATGAATCAGTAATATGAGATGTTCAGGAGAGGGAGGAAGGGTCATTCATGAAAAAAGTGAGTGTTCAACTAACTAACTCCCCATGGGTTCAGGAAGTAGTGAGAAGATATTAATGAAGCAGAGAGAAATTTCTGGTTTTGGAAGGAGGAAATCCTGAATGGCTCCCTCTGTGTCGGAGGAGAGACTCCTGGAAAGGAAACCTCAGGTTCCGGTTGGTCGGTCGGTCGGTCGGTCGGTCAGTTCGGGGAGAAATATCAGCAAGGAGGTAAAGGCCGTGCCTCACGACATCAGCAGTCCCTTCTCTGGAAATTCCACGGTATCCCAGAGAGCTCTCGGAATTTTGTGATGTCACTCGTGTCCTAGAAACGCCAACTGCCCTCAAGACACACTCTCTCGGTGCCTATAAGACTCGGTTCTAGACATGTTGTCTAGAGAATGGAGATCGTTCGTGGAGAGGCCAGAGGGAGGAAGAAGAAAGCTGGCCTCAGATCTCACAGGAAAACATGGAGAAATAATTAGTGGTCCTGGGGAAGACGAAGTGAGTTCACCACTAGCAGGGACTAGAGAGATTTCTGGATGTGATGGCTTTGAGACTTCCAGGGCTAGGGCTCAGGAACTGGGAGGTTTCTGGGATGAAACAGGTCTGTCTGTCTTGTTTCTCTGAGTTCCTAAAGGGCCAACCCACATCAAAGATTCACGATAGTTGATTTGACAAAGTCGGGAATTGACAAGGAGTGCGGAAGGAGTCAGTGAGATTTCAATACCAGCACTGACTGCACATCATCACCCCCCCCCCCCCGGTCCTTTTCGTTGTGTAGCAATAATAATAGAGAAAGGGGAGTAGTGCTCTGCCAAAGCCCGTATTTTACCATGCCTTATATCACAGCCATTAGCAGGGTTGAGGCATCAAGTGCTGCAGTCAGTCCGACTCCTGTGACCCCCCTAAGGTTTCTGGCTTCCCAGTTTTGAGTGACACCATGGTCTCCAGTTCAGCTTGAGAGCTCTTTAAGAGCCAATGGAGGAGAGAGTGGAAAGAGACTGCCATTTTTTTCTTTTTCCTTGTCTTTCTTTCTTTTGCTGTTTTGCTTTGTTTTTCAAGAAAGGGTTTCTTTGTGTATCTTGGGCTGTCCTAAAACTCACTCTGTAAATCAGGCCATCTTTGAATTCACAGAGATCTGTGTGTGTGCTGTGATTAAAGCCCGGCTGAGACTGCAATTTCTTGTTAGCTCTGGGTGTCCTGAGCTGTTAGTAAGTGACAATGGCTCTGTGTTGTGAATCTCTGTGAATCCAGACTATGTTATGTCCTTCAATGACATGAGTCTGAAGCATCAAGCACCCACCCACCCCTATACTCCCTGAGGTCTCTGAAGTCACACACAGCGCAGCCTCTATGGGTCTGAATAAGGCTTAGAAAGCTTTTCCCTGGTTCACCTGGTGCAGAGGAAACCAGGTAAGTTCTGAGAGACATGCACCACCTTCCTACAGAAAGAAGGGAGGACTGATTAGCTAATACCCACAGAGGGGGAAACTCAAGTCTGGTATTTCAGACAGAACCTGCTTGGACAAAGTCTCATCTGTCAGTCACTTCCTGATGGAAGGAGGGAGGGAGGGAGGGAGGGAGGGAGGGAGGGAGGGAGGGAGGAAGGAAGGACCACAATTATCTCTCCTCTGTGTCCTTTTTACGCTCTTTTCATGCTCTGATGAATATTGTGATTCAAGTTGGCCATGTCCCCTTTTCCACAGCATGTGCACTGTGGCTCTAGATCAAGGAATCAGTTTGTTTGTGTGTTTTGCTCTATCTAGGAGAAGCACCATAGCAGTTGCATACTGACTGAGAAATTTGATTTTTAGGAAATGATTTTTCATATCTGTGAGTGGTCTCTCCATAGATAGCCACTCATCTTTCTTTAAACTTGAGTATAGGAATGAATGATCCCTCCCTCCCTCCCTCCCTCTCTCCCTCTTCATGGGAATGAGTGTCTGCTCTTGCATTGAGGGCTCCCCAGTTCTCAGCATCTCCAGCCCAACCTGTCACAAGCTGATCACACATTTGCAAACTTGGGATATATTCTGCTGAAGTTTTGGGATAATGAATTTCATCAACTATGGGACTAACTTTGTTCTGACAGGACACTCACTCACAATCTCTCCTCATCACACCCACATAGTGTAACAACTTTGTGTTTCCTCCACAATGTGCTCATTTCTGTCAGGGAACTGAAAGCCGGCCAGCCAGCCAACACTATTTTTCCTTGTTTCTCATTTTGTTCTTATATTCTGTCTCTCCCCCCCCCCCGCCTGGAAAACTTTCAGAGTTCACTCTGCCCCCTGAGTAAAGGTGTTATGCTTCCTTTTATTGTATATTTAGTGTGTGTGTGTGTGTGTGTGAGAGAGAGAGAGAGAGAGATTCATTATGAAATCAAAAGTCAGTCAACAACAGCAAACTTTGTATTTATTTGTCCATCCACGTATTTGCTTGTTTACTTACTTACTTACTCACTCACTCACTCACTCACCCACTTCATTTATTATTTATTTATTTATTTATTTATTTGCAGTGGAAGACTTAATTCAGTAAGAATGATCAGAAGGGTAGGTAGGGTATCCTTGGGAAAAGAGTAAGATATCACGATGACTTTCCCTTCCAAGAGGGAGCTTTCTAGTAAGACGTGAAACCACAGTTTCAAGGGCCCGCTTTCCACAAGTCCTTTTCCAAGGTCAGGCATTTCTTAGGTAAGCAAGGGTCTCCATTCATTCCCTTTGAGGAACTCTCAGGCCCTGCCCTGACATTAACCTCTGACTCCTGCCTATTGTCAAGGCCAATGGGACACTCCTCAGCCCCTCCCTGACCTGAGGTGACCTGAGAAGCCACAGCCCACCCCAGTTCACAGGCCTCTCTTTATCTATCTATCTAACTAAGTAACTGTACAGCATAAAATGTGGAATCTCTTCTCAATGAAATGCTGTTGGCAGCCATTCGATGAATTTATTCTCATCTCAGATCCTGTCCAGCAGGGATGTCTTCTTTCCGTGTTTCTTCTTCTTTTGTATGTTGCAGTCAGTTCAGATGTGCTGGTATATGGTGAGAAAGAGAGAGAGAGAGAAATGGAATTGCTTTTTATTTATTTGAAGAGTTTTAATGATTTAATATTCAGCTATTTCCAGCCTTATTTACCAGCACATTTATTATTACCAGCGAGCACCTTCCTCTGAAAACATTGGAATCGCCCCCCATCTGTACATGTCATGCACGTGCGTGCATATGTGTGTGTGTGTGTGTGTGTGTGTGTGAGCGTGTGCGCATCCCATCTATCTATCTATCTATCTATCTATCTATCTATCTATCTATCTATCCCTTCATCAAATTCCATTTTAGGAGCTGCTATGCTGACCAGTGACATGGAGGCCACCATTTTCTTAGCCAGTGACAGTCAGGAGACAGAAAGAAGGAAAGAAAGGAAGAAAGGAAGAAAGAATCTACATTCCCAAAGAAAGAAAAAAATTAAGTAAATTTTAAAAAGTAAAAAAAAAATTAAGAAAGTAAGTAAATACATACATAAAAATAGACATAAAGAATGAATAAATGAATAAAACTAAATAATAATTGAAACATTCAATAAGTAAATGAGTCACGCTAAATCAGCAGATAAATAAACAGATATATGAAAGAAGATAAGGAAGTGAAGGAATGAATGAACAAGTAAGTAAGTAAGTAAGTAAGTAAATAACTAGGTGGGTCATTTTTTTTAAAGAAGTAAGTAAATGAGATGGGCTGAACAGATAGTAAGTAAGTAAGTAAGTAAGCAAGCAAGCAAGCAAGCAATCGTGAAAAAAAAAATGAGAGCCGGGCGATGGTGGCGCACGCCTTTAATCCCAGTACTCGGGAGGCAGAGGTAGGCGGATCTCTGTGAGTTCGAGACCAGCCTGGTCTACAGTGCTAGTTCCAGGACAGGCTCCAAAGCCACAGAGAAACCCTGTCTCGAAAAACCAAAAAAAAAAAAAAAAAGAGAGAGAGAGACACATCCATTCAATCCATAAAAGACAAAACGTGGAAATAAACATGTAAACTGGTCGACCCACCCAAAGCAGGAGGGAGGTCTCTGTCCAGCAGGGCCGTCTTCTTTCCAAGTTGCAGTCAGTCAGATCTCTGGGCAAACAGAAAAAGAAAGCAATTGTTTTCTACTTGAACAGTTTTAATATTACTCAAATGAATTAATATTCAGCTATTTATTCCCAGCCTTATTTACAACTGGATGCCCACCGAGCACCTTCCTCTCATAGCTAGCCCCTTCTACCCCTGCCCCATCTGGACAGATAGACAGGATGTATGTATGTATGTATAAATAAATAAATAAATAATAAAAAAGTAAAATAAAAATAAGTAAATAAATAAATTAAAAAAAAAGTGTTTGGTGAGTGGGGCGTGTTGGCATAGAGAACAAAAGAGATAAACTAACCACCAACACATTGAAGAATGACATCATTCAATCAAGACATGGAAAAAGACAACTGGTCGACCCAAGTTCACAAGGCCAACTGGTCGACCCCGGTACTTAGCATTTTAAGGCCAAATATTTAATCAGACAACTGGTCGACCCGCTTCCAGTCCGTCAAAAAAAAAGGAAGTGCACAGAGACAACTGGTCGACCCGTCAGGTCTAGGAAGATATAATATATATTATACATTAAAAAAAAAAAAAAGAGTCCAGGGGGACATCTGGTCGACCCGCCGCATCCCCGGGGGAAAAAAATGGCCTCCCGCCCGGTGGGAGGGACTACTGGTCTACCCCGGTCCTTTGGAGAAGGAGGTGGAGAGGGGGGAAAAAAAAGTGCGCCCAACCTCCGCCGCCTCCCCGAGAGGCGCGCCGCGGCGCCACGGCGCGCGAGCGGAGGTCGGCGGCGAGAGGGGGCCCGGGGCGCCGCCAGACCCTCGCCCATCCTCCCCCGCGAAGAGGGATGGAGAGGGAAAGGCGCGCGCCCGGGAAAGAGGGGACACACCCGCGGGCCGCTGCGGTGCGGTGAGGCAAGCAGCGGGAGTGGACGGAGGAGAGCGACAGCGGGAAGAGAGCCGCCGTCCGCCGTGAGCCGCCAGTGGCAGAGCCAGACACGGGTCCTCGGACGGGGCGAGGAGGGCGGGCGAGCCGGCGCCCGTCCCCCTTCCCCCTCTCTCGACCTCTCTCTCACGACCGCCACGAGCGCCCGTGCGCACGCACACTTCCGTGCGCACAACACACGTGCGACCCGGGGAGCGCGCCTCCCGGCGAGAACTCGGGCGAGGCAGGCGAGCGGGCGGGCAGAGCCGCCGCCGCTGCTCTCTCACGTTAATGATCCTTCCGCAGGTTCACCTACGGAAACCTTGTTACGACTTTTACTTCCTCTAGATAGTCAAGTTGGTGAACAACCACAAATAAGCAAACAAATAGAGAGATAATAACAATAAAAATATTTGAGAGTTCAAATAATTGACTTCATCTACAATAAAAGAATATAAAAATAAAAATATCAAATGCACTTGAACACATTGGCACAGGAGAACGCTTGCTAAATAGAACCCCAGTAGCACAGACACTGAGAGAAAAAGAAAAAAAAGAAAAAAGAAAAAAAAAAGAAAAACAAAACAAAAAAAAAGAACAAAGAAAAAAACTAAAGAGAGAAAAAAAAGAAAAAAAAAGAAAAGAAGAAGAAGAAAAAAAAGAAAAAAAGAAAAAAAGAAAAAAAAGAAAAAAAAAGAAAGAAAAAAGAAAAAAAAAAGAAAAAAAAACAGACACTGAGTGAAACAATTAATAAGTGAGACCTCCTGAAACTGAAAAGCTTCTGTAAAGCAAAGAACATGGCCAACAAGACAAAACGACGGCCTTACAGAATGGGAAAAGATCTTCACTAATCTCCAAAATACACAAAGAAGTCGAGAAATTGGTCATCCAAAGAACAAATAATCCAATTTTAAAAAATGGAGTACAGACCTAAACAGAGAACTCTCAACAGAGGGATCTAAAATGGTTGAAAGACACTTAAATGTATTTAGTGATTATATTTCTTTTCCCTTAGGGATAAAGAAATGGAGAAGTTCTTTGAAGCAGTAAGTCACAAAAACACCAGGCCGTTAAACTTCAGCTACAGGGAAACCCTGTCTCGTGGAAAAACAAAACAACAACAACAACAACAACAAAAAAATCCTGAAGCCAGTGATCATTGCAAACATCTGTATGTTCAGATACTGAGCCTGAGCAAGTTAGAGTGTCACAGATTTGCTGCAATTCATTGCAAATTTCATGTGGATCACAAATCCTGCTCAAGTTACAGCTGTTAGTGTCAGTGTGAACCTTGACACCATCTCTACTGGATTCCTGTCAGCTGGGCTCCGGTCTGCTAGAAAAGCAGAAGAACTAAGGTACCGTAATTAACCTCTTCTGTGCCCCACCTGCAAGAACACTCTGTAAGCTACAGTTCTGAAAACAGCCTGGTCCTGGCATAAGAACAGACAGGAGGACCAATGGAACCGAATAGAAGACCCGGATATCGATCCACACATCTTCGAACACCTGATCTTTGATAAAGAAGTCAAAAATATCCAATAGAAAAAAAAAGAAAGCATGTGAGTTCAAGACCAGCCTGGTCTACAAGAGCTAGTTCCAGGACAGGCTCCAAAAAAAAAAAAAACTACAGAACAACCCTGTCTCGAAAAAAGAAAGAAAGAAAGAAAGAAAGAAAGAAAGAAAGAAAGAAAGAAAGAAAGAAGAAAAAGAAAACAGTGCTGTCCTCGAAAATGCCCTCTCCCTTTGAACACGGCCCCTCCTTTGGGCTGAGTTTCCCACACAGCTCTGATGATGCAGGAGGATGCCGAGGGCCCAGTTGGTGCCTGTATCTGTGCCTTGGCAGCAGCTATTCATGTCTTGCCACTCAGAGTCAAATTCCCTTAAGTTTAGCCTTCCCTAAGTGCTTGTTCACTTCAGAAGACTCAACCCTCATCTTCCATGTCCTCCTGGCCTAATTTCTCATATTACTGTTTTACTGAGTATGAATCAGTAATATGAGATGTTCAGGAGAGGGAGGAAGGGTCATTCATGAAAAAAGTGAGTGTTCAACTAACTAACTCCCCATGGGTTCAGGAAGTAGTGAGAAGATATTAATGAAGCAGAGAGAAATTTCTGGTTTTGGAAGGAGGAAATCCTGAATGGCTCCCTCTGTGTCGGAGGAGAGACTCCTGGAAAGGAAACCTCAGGTTCCGGTTGGTCGGTCGGTCGGTCGGTCGGTCAGTTCGGGGAGAAATATCAGCAAGGAGGTAAAGGCCGTGCCTCACGACATCAGCAGTCCCTTCTCTGGAAATTCCACGGTATCCCAGAGAGCTCTCGGAATTTTGTGATGTCACTCGTGTCCTAGAAACGCCAACTGCCCTCAAGACACACTCTCTCGGTGCCTATAAGACTCGGTTCTAGACATGTTGTCTAGAGAATGGAGATCGTTCGTGGAGAGGCCAGAGGGAGGAAGAAGAAAGCTGGCCTCAGATCTCACAGGAAAACATGGAGAAATAATTAGTGGTCCTGGGGAAGACGAAGTGAGTTCACCACTAGCAGGGACTAGAGAGATTTCTGGATGTGATGGCTTTGAGACTTCCAGGGCTAGGGCTCAGGAACTGGGAGGTTTCTGGGATGAAACAGGTCTGTCTGTCTTGTTTCTCTGAGTTCCTAAAGGGCCAACCCACATCAAAGATTCACGATAGTTGATTTGACAAAGTCGGGAATTGACAAGGAGTGCGGAAGGAGTCAGTGAGATTTCAATACCAGCACTGACTGCACATCATCACCCCCCCCCCCCCGGTCCTTTTCGTTGTGTAGCAATAATAATAGAGAAAGGGGAGTAGTGCTCTGCCAAAGCCCGTATTTTACCATGCCTTATATCACAGCCATTAGCAGGGTTGAGGCATCAAGTGCTGCAGTCAGTCCGACTCCTGTGACCCCCCTAAGGTTTCTGGCTTCCCAGTTTTGAGTGACACCATGGTCTCCAGTTCAGCTTGAGAGCTCTTTAAGAGCCAATGGAGGAGAGAGTGGAAAGAGACTGCCATTTCCATTTTTTTCTTTTTCCTTGTCTTTCTTTCTTTTGCTGTTTTGCTTTGTTTTTCAAGAAAGGGTTTCTTTGTGTATCTTGGGCTGTCCTAAAACTCACTCTGTAAATCAGGCCATCTTTGAATTCACAGAGATCTGTGTGTGTGCTGTGATTAAAGCCCGGCTGAGACTGCAATTTCTTGTTAGCTCTGGGTGTCCTGAGCTGTTAGTAAGTGACAATGGCTCTGTGTTGTGAATCTCTGTGAATCCAGACTATGTTATGTCCTTCAATGACATGAGTCTGAAGCATCAAGCACCCACCCACCCCTATACTCCCTGAGGTCTCTGAAGTCACACACAGCGCAGCCTCTATGGGTCTGAATAAGGCTTAGAAAGCTTTTCCCTGGTTCACCTGGTGCAGAGGAAACCAGGTAAGTTCTGAGAGACATGCACCACCTTCCTACAGAAAGAAGGGAGGACTGATTAGCTAATACCCACAGAGGGGGAAACTCAAGTCTGGTATTTCAGACAGAACCTGCTTGGACAAAGTCTCATCTGTCAGTCACTTCCTGAGGGAAGGAGGGAGGGAGGGAGGGAGGGAGGGAGGAAGGAAGGACCACAATTATCTCTCCTCTGTGTCCTTTTTACGCTCTTTCCATGCTCTGATGAATATTGTGATTCAAGTTGGCCATGTCCCCTTTTCCACAGCATGTGCACTGTGGCTCTAGATCAAGGAATCAGTTTGTTTGTGTGTTTTGCTCTATCTAGGAGAAGCACCATAGCAGTTGCATACTGACTGAGAAATTTGATTTTTAGGAAATGATTTTTCATATCTGTGAGTGGTCTCTCCATAGATAGCCACTCATCTTTCTTTAAACTTGAGTATAGGAATGAATGATCCCTCCCTCCCTCCCTCCCTCTCTCCCTCTTCATGGGAATGAGTGTCTGCTCTTGCATTGAGGGCTCCCCAGTTCTCAGCATCTCCAGCCCAACCTGTCACAAGCTGATCACACATTTGCAAACTTGGGATATATTCTGCTGAAGTTTTGGGATAATGAATTTCATCAACTATGGGACTAACTTTGTTCTGACAGGACACTCACTCACAATCTCTCCTCATCACACCCACATAGTGTAACAACTTTGTGTTTCCTCCACAATGTGCTCATTTCTGTCAGGGAACTGAAAGCCGGCCAGCCAGCCAACACTATTTTTCCTTGTTTCTCATTTTGTTCTTATATTCTGTCTCTCCCCCCCCCCGCCTGGAAAACTTTCAGAGTTCACTCTGCCCCCTGAGTAAAGGTGTTATGCTTCCTTTTATTGTATATTTAGTGTGTGTGTGTGTGTGTGTGTGTGTGAGAGAGAGAGAGAGAGAGAGAGATTCATTATGAAATCAAAAGTCAGTCAACAACAGCAAACTTTGTATTTATTTGTCCATCCACGTATTTGCTTGTTTACTTACTTACTTACTTACTTACTCACTCACTCACTCACTCACCCACTTCATTTATTATTTATTTATTTATTTATTTGCAGTGGAAGACTTAATTCAGTAAGAATGATCAGAAGGGTAGGTAGGGTATCCTTGGGAAAAGAGTAAGATATCACGATGACTTTCCCTTCCAAGAGGGAGCTTTCTAGTAAGACGTGAAACCACAGTTTCAAGGGCCCGCTTTCCACAAGTCCTTTTCCAAGGTCAGGCATTTCTTAGGTAAGCAAGGGTCTCCATTCATTCCCTTTGAGGAACTCTCAGGCCCTGCCCTGACATTAACCTCTGACTCCTGCCTATTGTCAAGGCCAATGGGACACTCCTCAGCCCCTCCCTGACCTGAGGTGACCTGAGAAGCCACAGCCCACCCCAGTTCACAGGCCTCTCTTTATCTATCTATCTAACTAAGTAACTGTACAGCATAAAATGTGGAATCTCTTCTCAATGAAATGCTGTTGGCAGCCATTCGATGAATTTATTCTCATCTCAGATCCTGTCCAGCAGGGATGTCTTCTTTCCGTGTTTCTTCTTCTTTTGTATGTTGCAGTCAGTTCAGATGTGCTGGTATATGGTGAGAAAGAGAGAGAGAGAGAAATGGAATTGCTTTTTATTTATTTGAAGAGTTTTAATGATTTAATATTCAGCTATTTCCAGCCTTATTTACCAGCACATTTATTATTACCAGCGAGCACCTTCCTCTGAAAACATTGGAATCGCCCCCCATCTGTACATGTCATGCACGTGCGTGCATATGTGTGTGTGTGTGTGTGTGAGCGTGTGCGCATCCCATCTATCTATCTATCTATCTATCTATCTATCTATCTATCTATCTATCTATCTATGTATCCCTTCATCAAATTCCATTTTAGGAGCTGCTATGCTGACCAGTGACATGGAGGCCACCATTTTCTTAGCCAGTGACAGTCAGGAGACAGAAAGAAGGAAAGAAAGGAAGAAAGGAAGAAAGAATCTACATTCCCAAAGAAAGAAAAAAATTAAGTAAATTTTAAAAAGTAAAAAAAAAATTAAGAAAGTAAGTAAATACATACATAAAAATAGACATAAAGAATGAATAAATGAATAAAACTAAATAATAATTGAAACATTCAATAAGTAAATGAGTCACGCTAAATCAGCAGATAAATAAACAGATATATGAAAGAAGATAAGGAAGTGAAGGAATGAATGAACAAGTAAGTAAGTAAGTAAGTAAGTAAATAACTAGGTGGGTCATTTTTTTTAAAGAAGTAAGTAAATGAGATGGGCTGAACAGATAGTAAGTAAGTAAGTAAGTAAGCAAGCAAGCAAGCAAGCAATCGTGAAAAAAAAATGAGAGCCGGGCGATGGTGGCGCACGCCTTTAATCCCAGTACTCGGGAGGCAGAGGTAGGCGGATCTCTGTGAGTTCGAGACCAGCCTGGTCTACAGTGCTAGTTCCAGGACAGGCTCCAAAGCCACAGAGAAACCCTGTCTCGAAAAACCAAAAAAAAAAAAAAAAAAAGAGAGAGAGAGAGACACATCCATTCAATCCATAAAAGACAAAACGTGGAAATAAACATGTAAACTGGTCGACCCACCCAAAGCAGGAGGGAGGTCTCTGTCCAGCAGGGCCGTCTTCTTTCCAAGTTGCAGTCAGTCAGATCTCTGGGCAAACAGAAAAAGAAAGCAATTGTTTTCTACTTGAACAGTTTTAATATTACTCAAATGAATTAATATTCAGCTATTTATTCCCAGCCTTATTTACAACTGGATGCCCACCGAGCACCTTCCTCTCATAGCTAGCCCCTTCTACCCCTGCCCCATCTGGACAGATAGACAGGATGTATGTATGTATGTATGTATAAATAAATAAATAATAAAAAAGTAAAATAAAAATAAGTAAATAAATAAATTTTAAAAAAAGTGTTTGGTGAGTGGGGCGTGTTGGCATAGAGAACAAAAGAGATAAACTAACCACCAACACATTGAAGAATGACATCAGTCAATCAAGACATGGAAAAAGACAACTGGTCGACCCAAGTTCACAAGGCCAACTGGTCGACCCCGGTACTTAGCATTTTAAGGCCAAATATTTAATCGGACAACTGGTCGACCCGCTTCCAGTCCGTCAAAAAAAAGGAAGTGCACAGAGACAACTGGTCGACCCGTCAGGTCTAGGAAGATATAATATATATTATACCTTAAAAAAAAAAAAAAAAAAAGAGTCCAGCGGGACATCTGGTCGACCCGCCGCATCCCCGGGGGAAAAAAATGGCCTCCCGCCCGGTGGGAGGGACTACTGGTCTACCCCGGTCCTTTGGAGAAGGAGGTGGAGAGGGGGGAAAAAAAAGTGTGCCCAACCTCCGCCGCCTCCCCGACAGGCGCGCCGCGGCGCCACGGCGCGCGAGCGGAGGTCGGCGGCGAGAGGGGGCCCGGGGCGCCGCCAGACCCTCGCCCATCCTCCCCCGCGAAGAGGGATGGAGAGGGAAAGGCGCGCGCCCGGGAAAGAGGGGACACACCCGCGGGCCGCTGAGGTGCGGTGAGGCAAGCAGCGGGAGTGGACGGAGGAGAGCGAGAGCGGGAAGAGAGCCGCCGTCCGCCGTGAGCCGCCAGTGGCAGAGCCAGACACGGGTCCTCGGACGGGGCGAGGAGGGCGGGCGAGCCGGCGCCCGTCCCCCTTCCCCCTCTCTCGACCTCTCTCTCACGACCGCCACGAGCGCCCGTGCGCACGCACACTTCCGTGCGCACAACACACGTGCGACCCGGGGAGCGCGCCTCCCGGCGAGAACTCGGGCGAGGCAGGCGAGCGGGCGGGCAGAGCCGCCGCCGCTGCTCTCTCACGTTAATGATCCTTCCGCAGGTTCACCTACGGAAACCTTGTTACGACTTTTACTTCCTCTAGATAGTCAAGTTGGTGAACAACCACAAATAAGCAAACAAATAGAGAGATAATAACAATAAAAATATTTGAGAGTTCAAATAATTGACTTCATCCACAATAAAAGAATATAAAAATAAAAATATCAAATGCACTTGAACACATTGGCACAGGAGAACGCTTGCTAAATAGAACCCCAGTAGCACAGACACTGAGAGAAAAAGAAAAAAAAGAAAAAAGAAAAAAAAAAGAAAAACAAAACAAAAAAAAAGAACAAAGAAAAAAACTAAAGAGAGAAAAAAAAGAAAAAAAAAGAAAAGAAGAAGAAGAAAAAAAAAAAAGAAAAAAAGAAAAAAAAGAAAAAAAAAAGAAAGAAAAAAGAAAAAAAAAACAGACACTGAGAGAAACAATTAATAAGTGAGACCTCCTGAAACTGAAAAGCTTCTGTAAAGCAAAGAACATGGCCAACAAGACAAAACGACGGCCTTACAGAATGGGAAAAGATCTTCACTAATCTCCAAAATACACAAAGAAGTCGAGAAATTGGTCATCCAAAGAACAAATAATCCAATTTTAAAAAATGGAGTACAGACCTAAACAGAGAACTCTCAACAGAGGGATCTAAAATGGTTGAAAGACACTTAAATGTATTTAGTGATTATATTTCTTTTCCCTTAGGGATAAAGAAATGGAGAAGTTCTTTGAAGCAGTAAGTCACAAAAACACCAGGCCGTTAAACTTCAGCTACAGGGAAACCCTCTCTCGTGGAAAAACAAAACAACAACAACAACAACAACAAAAAAAAATCCTGAAGCCAGTGATCATTGCAAACATCTGTATGTTCAGATACTGAGCCTGAGCAAGTTAGAGTGTCACAGATTTGCTGCAATTCATTGCAAATTTCATGTGGATCACAAATCCTGCTCAAGTTACAGCTGTTAGTGTCAGTGTGAACCTTGACACCATCTCTACTGGATTCCTGTCAGCTGGGCTCCGGTCTGCTAGAAAAGCAGAAGAACTAAGGTACCGTAATTAACCTCTTCTGTGCCCCACCTGCAAGAACACTCTGTAAGCTACAGTTCTGAAAACAGCCTGGTCCTGGCATAAGAACAGACAGGAGGACCAATGGAACCGAATAGAAGACCCGGATATCGATCCACACATCTTCGAACACCTGATCTTTGATAAAGAAGTCAAAAATATCCAATAGAAAAAAAAAGAAAGCATGTGAGTTCAAGACCAGCCTGGTCTACAAGAGCTAGTTCCAGGACAGGCTCCAAAAAAAAAAAACTACAGAACAAACCTGTCTCGAAAAAAAAAAGAAAGAAAGAAAGAAAGAAAGAAAGAAAGAAAGAAAGAAAGAAGAAAAAGAAAACAGTGCTGTCCTCGAAAATGCCCTCTCCCTTTGAACACGGCCCCTCCTTTGGGCTGAGTTTCCCACACAGCTCTGATGATGCAGGAGGATGCCGAGGGCCCAGTTGGTGCCTGTATCTGTGCCTTGGCAGCAGCTATTCATGTCTTGCCACTCAGAGTCAAATTCCCTTAAGTTTAGCCTTCCCTAAGTGCTTGTTCACTTCAGAAGACTCAACCCTCATCTTCCATGTCCTCCTGGCCTAATTTCTCATATTACTGTTTTACTGAGTATGAATCAGTAATATGAGATGTTCAGGAGAGGGAGGAAGGGTCATTCATGAAAAAAGTGAGTGTTCAACTAACTAACTCCCCATGGGTTCAGGAAGTAGTGAGAAGATATTAATGAAGCAGAGAGAAATTTCTGGTTTTGGAAGGAGGAAATCCTGAATGGCTCCCTCTGTGTCGGAGGAGAGACTCCTGGAAAGGAAACCTCAGGTTCCGGTTGGTCGGTCGGTCGGTCGGTCGGTCAGTTCGGGGAGAAATATCAGCAAGGAGGTAAAGGCCGTGCCTCACGACATCAGCAGTCCCTTCTCTGGAAATTCCACGGTATCCCAGAGAGCTCTCGGAATTTTGTGATGTCACTCGTGTCCTAGAAACGCCAACTGCCCTCAAGACACACTCTCTCGGTGCCTATAAGACTCGGTTCTAGACATGTTGTCTAGAGAATGGAGATCGTTCGTGGAGAGGCCAGAGGGAGGAAGAAGAAAGCTGGCCTCAGATCTCACAGGAAAACATGGAGAAATAATTAGTGGTCCTGGGGAAGACGAAGTGAGTTCACCACTAGCAGGGACTAGAGAGATTTCTGGATGTGATGGCTTTGAGACTTCCAGGGCTAGGGCTCAGGAACTGGGAGGTTTCTGGGATGAAACAGGTCTGTCTGTCTTGTTTCTCTGAGTTCCTAAAGGGCCAACCCACATCAAAGATTCACGATAGTTGATTTGACAAAGTCGGGAATTGACAAGGAGTGCGGAAGGAGTCAGTGAGATTTCAATACCAGCACTGACTGCACATCATCACCCCCCCCCCCCGGTCCTTTTCGTTGTGTAGCAATAATAATAGAGAAAGGGGAGTAGTGCTCTGCCAAAGCCCGTATTTTACCATGCCTTATATCACAGCCATTAGCAGGGTTGAGGCATCAAGTGCTGCAGTCAGTCCGACTCCTGTGACCCCCCTAAGGTTTCTGGCTTCCCAGTTTTGAGTGACACCATGGTCTCCAGTTCAGCTTGAGAGCTCTTTAAGAGCCAATGGAGGAGAGAGTGGAAAGAGACTGCCATTTTTTTCTTTTTCCTTGTCTTTCTTTCTTTTGCTGTTTTGCTTTGTTTTTCAAGAAAGGGTTTCTTTTTGTATCTTGGGCTGTCCTAAAACTCACTCTGTAAATCAGGCCATCTTTGAATTCACAGAGATCTGTGTGTGTGCTGTGATTAAAGCCCGGCTGAGACTGCAATTTCTTGTTAGCTCTGGGTGTCCTGAGCTGTTAGTAAGTGACAATGGCTCTGTGTTGTGAATCTCTGTGAATCCAGACTATGTTATGTCCTTCAATGACATGAGTCTGAAGCATCAAGCACCCACCCACCCCTATACTCCCTGAGGTCTCTGAAGTCACACACAGCGCAGCCTCTATGGGTCTGAATAAGGCTTAGAAAGCTTTTCCCTGGTTCACCTGGTGCAGAGGAAACCAGGTAAGTTCTGAGAGACATGCACCACCTTCCTACAGAAAGAAGGGAGGACTGATTAGCTAATACCCACAGAGGGGGAAACTCAAGTCTGGTATTTCAGACAGAACCTGCTTGGACAAAGTCTCATCTGTCAGTCACTTCCTGAGGGAAGGAGGGAGGGAGGGAGGGAGGGAGGGAGGGAGGGAGGGAGGGAGGAAGGAAGGAAGGACCACAATTATCTCTCCTCTGTGTCCTTTTTACGCTCTTTCCATGCTCTGATGAATATTGTGATTCAAGTTGGCCATGTCCCCTTTTCCACAGCATGTGCACTGTGGCTCTAGATCAAGGAATCAGTTTGTTTGTGTGTTTTGCTCTATCTAGGAGAAGCACCATAGCAGTTGCATACTGACTGAGAAATTTGATTTTTAGGAAATGATTTTTCATATCTGTGAGTGGTCTCTCCATAGATAGCCACTCATCTTTCTTTAAACTTGAGTATAGGAATGAATGATCCCTCCCTCCCTCCCTCCCTCTCTCCCTCTTCATGGGAATGAGTGTCTGCTCTTGCATTGAGGGCTCCCCAGTTCTCAGCATCTCCAGCCCAACCTGTCACAAGCTGATCACACATTTGCAAACTTGGGATATATTCTGCTGAAGTTTTGGGATAATGAATTTCATCAACTATGGGACTAACTTTGTTCTGACAGGACACTCACTCACAATCTCTCCTCATCACACCCACATAGTGTAACAACTTTGTGTTTCCTCCACAATGTGCTCATTTCTGTCAGGGAACTGAAAGCCGGCCAGCCAGCCAACACTATTTTTCCTTGTTTCTCATTTTGTTCTTATATTCTGTCTCCCCCCCCCCCCCGCCTGGAAAACTTTCAGAGTTCACTCTGCCCCCTGAGTAAAGGTGTTATGCTTCCTTTTATTGTATATTTAGTGTGTGTGTGTGTGTGTGAGAGAGAGAGAGAGAGAGATTCATTATGAAATCAAAAGTCAGTCAACAACAGCAAACTTTGTATTTATTTGTCCATCCACGTATTTGCTTGTTTACTTACTTACTTACTTACTTACTCACTCACTCACTCACCCACTTCATTTATTATTTATTTATTTATTTATTTGCAGTGGAAGACTTAATTCAGTAAGAATGATCAGAAGGGTAGGTAGGGTATCCTTGGGAAAAGAGTAAGATATCACGATGACTTTCCCTTCCAAGAGGGAGCTTTCTAGTAAGACGTGAAACCACAGTTTCAAGGGCCCGCTTTCCACAAGTCCTTTTCCAAGGTCAGGCATTTCTTAGGTAAGCAAGGGTCTCCATTCATTCCCTTTGAGGAACTCTCAGGCCCTGCCCTGACATTAACCTCTGACTCCTGCCTATTGTCAAGGCCAATGGGACACTCCTCAGCCCCTCCCTGACCTGAGGTGACCTGAGAAGCCACAGCCCACCCCAGTTCACAGGCCTCTCTTTATCTATCTATCTAACTAAGTAACTGTACAGCATAAAATGTGGAATCTCTTCTCAATGAAATGCTGTTGGCAGCCATTCGATGAATTTATTCTCATCTCAGATCCTGTCCAGCAGGGATGTCTTCTTTCCGTGTTTCTTCTTCTTTTGTATGTTGCAGTCAGTTCAGATGTGCTGGTATATGGTGAGAAAGAGAGAGAGAGAGAAATGGAATTGCTTTTTATTTATTTGAAGAGTTTTAATGATTTAATATTCAGCTATTTCCAGCCTTATTTACCAGCACATTTATTATTACCAGCGAGCACCTTCCTCTGAAAACATTGGAATCGCCCCCCATCTGTACATGTCATGCACGTGCGTGCATATGTGTGTGTGTGTGTGTGTGTGTGTGTGTGTGTGTGAGCGTGTGCGCATCTCTCTATCTATCTATCTATCTATCTATCTATCTATCTATCTATCTATCTATCTATCTATCTATGTATCCCTTCATCAAATTCCATTTTAGGAGCTGCTATGCTGACCAGTGACATGGAGGCCACCATTTTCTTAGCCAGTGACAGTCAGGAGACAGAAAGAAGGAAAGAAAGGAAGAAAGGAAGAAAGAATCTACATTCCCAAAGAAAGAAAAAAATTAAGTAAATTTTAAAAAGTAAAAAAAAAATTAAGAAAGTAAGTAAATACATACATAAAAATAGACATAAAGAATGAATAAATGAATAAAACTAAATAATAATTGAAACATTCAATAAGTAAATGAGTCACGCTAAATCAGCAGATAAATAAACAGATATATGAAAGAAGATAAGGAAGTGAAGGAATGAATGAACAAGTAAGTAAGTAAGTAAGTAAGTAAATAACTAGGTGGGTCATTTTTTTTAAAGAAGTAAGTAAATGAGATGGGCTGAACAGATAGTAAGTAAGTAAGTAAGTAAGCAAGCAAGCAAGCAAGCAATCGTGAAAAAAAAATGAGAGCCGGGCGATGGTGGCGCACGCCTTTAATCCCAGTACTCGGGAGGCAGAGGTAGGCGGATCTCTGTGAGTTCGAGACCAGCCTGGTCTACAGTGCTAGTTCCAGGACAGGCTCCAAAGCCACAGAGAAACCCTGTCTCGAAAAACCAAAAAAAAAAAAAAAAAAGAGAGAGAGAGACACATCCATTCAATCCATAAAAGACAAAACGTGGAAATAAACATGTAAACTGGTCGACCCACCCAAAGCAGGAGGGAGGTCTCTGTCCAGCAGGGCCGTCTTCTTTCCAAGTTGCAGTCAGTCAGATCTCTGGGCAAACAGAAAAAGAAAGCAATTGTTTTCTACTTGAACAGTTTTAATATTACTCAAATGAATTAATATTCAGCTATTTATTCCCAGCCTTATTTACAACTGGATGCCCACCGAGCACCTTCCTCTCATAGCTAGCCCCTTCTACCCCTGCCCCATCTGGACAGATAGACAGGATGTATGTATGTATGTATGTATAAATAAATAAATAATAAAAAAGTAAAATAAAAATAAGTAAATAAATAAATTTAAAAAAAAGTGTTTGGTGAGTGGGGCGTGTTGGCATAGAGAACAAAAGAGATAAACTAACCACCAACACATTGAAGAATGACATCAGTCAATCAAGACATGGAAAAAGACAACTGGTCGACCCAAGTTCACAAGGCCAACTGGTCGACCCCGGTACTTAGCATTTTAAGGCCAAATATTTAATCGGACAACTGGTCGACCCGCTTCCAGTCCATCAAAAAAAAGGAAGTGCACAGAGACAACTGGTCGACCCGTCAGGTCTAGGAAGATATAATATATATTATACATTAAAAAAAAAAAAAAAAAAGAGTCCAGCGGGACATCTGGTCGACCCGCCGCATCCCCGGGGGAAAAAAATGGCCTCCCGCCCGGTGGGAGGGACTACTGGTCTACCCCGGTCCTTTGGAGAAGGAGGTGGAGAGGGGGGAAAAAAAGTGCGCCCAACCTCCGCCGCCTCCCCGACAGGCGCGCCGCGGCGCCAAGGCGCGCGAGCGGAGGTCGGCGGCGAGAGGGGGCCCGGGGCGCCACCAGACCCTCGCCCATCCTCCCCCGCGAAGAGGGATGGAGAGGGAAAGGCGCGCGCCCGGGAAAGAGGGGACACACCCGCGGGCCGCTGCGGTGCGGTGAGGCAAGCAGCGGGAGTGGACGGAGGAGAGCGACAGCGGGAAGAGAGCCGCCGTCCGCCGTGAGCCGCCAGTGGCAGAGCCAGACACGGGTCCTAGGACGGGGCGAGGAGGGCGGGCGAGCCGGCGCCCGTCCCCCTTCCCCCTCTCTCGACCTCTCTCTCACGACCGCCACGAGCGCCCGTGCGCACGCACACTTCCGTGCACACAACACACGTGCGACCCGGGGAGCGCGCCTCCCGGCGAGAACTCGGGCGAGGCAGGCGAGCGGGCGGGCAGAGCCGCCGCCGCTGCTCTCTCACGTTAATGATCCTTCCGCAGGTTCACCTACGGAAACCTTGTTACGACTTTTACTTCCTCTAGATAGTCAAGTTGGTGAACAACCACAAATAAGCAAACAAATAGAGAGATAATAACAATAAAAATATTTGAGAGTTCAAATAATTGACTTCATCCACAATAAAAGAATATAAAAATAAAAATATCAAATGCACTTGAACACATTGGCACAGGAGAACGCTTGCTAAATAGAACCCCAGTAGCACAGACACTGAGAGAAAAAGAAAAAAAAGAAAAAAGAAAAAAAAAGAAAAACAAAACAAAAAAAAAGAACAAAG
The DNA here is from genome assembly GCF_037038515.1 of Microtus pennsylvanicus. NCBI lineage: Eukaryota > Metazoa > Chordata > Mammalia > Rodentia > Cricetidae > Microtus > Microtus pennsylvanicus. The sequence goes on along the minus strand of NW_027460892.1, from coordinate 600,607 downwards.
AAAAAAACTAAAGAGAGAAAAAAAAGAAAAAAAAAGAAAAGAAGAAGAAGAAAAAAAAGAAAAAAAGAAAAAAAGAAAAAAAAAGAAAAAAAAAAGAAAGAAAAAAGAAAAAAAAAGAAAAAAAAACAGACACTGAGAGAAACAATTAATAAGTGAGACCTCCTGAAACTGAAAAGCTTCTGTAAAGCAAAGAACATGGCCAACAAGACAAAACGACGGCCTTACAGAATGGGAAAAGATCTTCACTAATCTCCAAAATACACAAAGAAGTCGAGAAATTGGTCATCCAAAGAACAAATAATCCAATTTTAAAAAATGGAGTACAGACCTAAACAGAGAACTCTCAACAGAGGGATCTAAAATGGTTGAAAGACACTTAAATGTATTTAGTGATTATATTTCTTTTCCCTTAGGGATAAAGAAATGGAGTTCTTTGAAGCAGTAAGTCACAAAAACACCAGGCCGTTAAACTTCAGCTACAGGGAAACCCTGTCTCGTGGAAAAACAAAACAACAACAACAACAAAAAAAAATCCTGAAGCCAGTGATCATTGCAAACATCTGTATGTTCAGATACTGAGCCTGAGCAAGTTAGAGTGTCACAGATT